>NW_027192447.1:167006-185215 GCF_041956645.1 Rasamsonia byssochlamydoides | reverse complement strand
CCATGATTCGGGGTCTGTCATAGCCGAAAGGCTCGGTATGGACGTTAAACTTGAATAATAATAATAATAATAATAATAACCTATCAGCAAATCTGGTACCAACAAATGTGGCCCAAAAAGGAACAAGGAAAGCTGATTTGTCAGCAATCCAAGGTATAACGTAGTTAACTACTGGGTATGGATATTATTTAACGTCGCAGATCCACAGATCATCCACTCAGTCGGGCAAAAGTTCGGTGTTAAGGTTAGTTATCTCCGTCAGAGAGGGGTACCTTGGAAAAGGGGATATCACAGTAGAATTTGGACCAAATTGAAGTACAGAGGACTCTGTAATCGGTGTTAATGCCCTTAATTCCATGCATATTCCGTGCATTGTGTACATTCCGTAACTGTATTTCGTACCTACATAGGTACCAGCTTATCATCACCATGGACAATATGACCTGCCATGACACGCATGACGTGATATGCTACATATGGTGTGTGGAAAGAAAGAAAAAAATAGTACATAGTGGTACACTGGTGTGTTCTAATCCTTGCAGGTTGCTCTGGCATATAAATAATCCATTGACCCATCCTGCTTCTTCTGTCCCTCCTTCAGCAGTAACTACTGTACTATACGGAGTACCGATTGAATTATCACCGCCATGGCTCCTCACCCCGACCCCACCGCCGTCAACTTCACCTCCACCACACATCACGACACCTACCCAGCCATCGCCAAATCAGACCAGCGCGGCCGGATAGTTCTGATCACGGGCGCGTCGCGCGGCATCGGGCGCGCAACAGCGGTATCGTTCGCCAAAGCCGGTGCTGCGGGGATCGTCATCGCCGCGCGGTCCGGGCTCGACGAGGCCGAGAAGGAGATACTCGCTGCGGCGCAAGACGCCGGACACCAGACGGCGCCGCAGGTGCTGAAGCTGAAGCTGGACGTCACGGATGAGGCTAGCGTCAAGGACGCAGTGGTCCAGGTGGAGCAGACGTTCCATCGGTTGGACATCCTGGTCAACAATGCCGGGTATCTGGAGAACTGGGTGCCGGTAGCAGATTCCGACCCGTCCGAGTGGTGGAAAGTATGGGAGATCAACGTCAAGGGCGTGTATCTGGTGACGCGCGCGTTCCTACCCCTGCTGCTACAGGGCGGGCACAAGACCATCGTCAACGTGAGCTCTGTGGGCGCACACCTGACCCGCCCCGGAGCATCAGCCTACCGGACAAGCAAGTTTGCGGTGCTGCGTTTCACGGAGTTCATCGCTGCAGAGTACGCGGACAAAGGCGTCGTCGCGTTCGCGATCCATCCCGGCGGCGTCCCCACGGAGCTGGCGCTGACTATGCCCGAGTACATGCACCCGGTTCTGGTCGATAAGCCGCAGTTGGCTGGCGACTCGATTGCGTGGTTGACACAGGATCGGAAGGAGTGGCTGGGAGGCAGGTATATCAGTGTGAACTGGGATTTGCCGGAGCTGGTCGCGAAGCGGGATGAGATTGTCAACGACGACAAATTGAAGATGAGGATTGTTATATAACCTAAAGACATACGGACAGGGGTTGACTGTATATATGGATATCTAGTTACTTGACTGTACATGATACAGACAATTGATTAGACGAGACGACTATAGATACGGGTTAAATGTCTTGAGCGGTTATATACGAAGCATGCTTTTTGTTGAGAGACACGTACTCTAACGGAAAGTCCTTCGTGGTTATACGGGGGTGTCTGTAGTCGTACAAATTCATATGTTAAAATCAAGAATTCTGCAATGACAAAAAAAATACCATTAAATACCATTAACTCAGCCAGCCAAGTGCTATAACAGAACCTGCAGGCTGCAGCTATTCAGTCCGCAACACCGGAGGACCCTTCCGCTTCGTCGCCCTCTTCCTCTTGTGTCCCTTCTCAAACGCGACGGCGCTGCTGTGGTCCCGCCCAACGTTGTCCAGATCCTTGACCTTGTAGATCCGAATGATCCAGTTCTCGCTCGTGAACGCCTCCTCGAGAGTCGTCAATTGCGGCCCCTCGGCCGGCAGTCTCGCGCCACGCACCCGGTCTGTGGCCTGGCCACCAGGGAAGAGGCGGTTGAAGTTGTAGTACGACATTTTGTACCTGGTCAGTAGTCAGCAAACGTCATGGGAAGAAGACAAAAGAAGAGAAGGGGGTCCTGCTTACATCAAACTGTTGCGCATAGTAGGTGTCGCCGCATCATCAACCCGATACTCTCCCTGCGGGGTGAAATAATCTCGCTCCTTCACCTGGTCCGGCCAGATACCCTCCGCGATACGAACCATCCAGAGGAATTTGTTGATATCATCTCCGGAATAGCCCAGCAACCCGCCAAAGACAACAAGCACGTAGTCGACATCGTGCTGTCGGAGAATGGGATAGCTGACCTCTTCGCGCGAACTCATGGCTTTGCCGACAGTCGCAATGTGCGTGTTGTTCCAGGTGTTGTTGTCAACCAGCGTCGGTCGGTCCGCCATACCGCCGATCTGGTATCCATAATCCCACCACGACATAATCTTCGCGTTGGGCGGCGTGTTCTGACGAAGCCAGTAGTACGCTTCACGGTAGTCGTCAATGATGAACTGACTGCCATCAGGCATCCGACTGGCCAACACGACAGACGGTGACGAGTACGCATTGGAAGTGACCCAGGTGCAGTGAGCAACAAAAAGAAGCAGATAAACTGCAATGCCTGACGTCATGAAAATTTTGGAAAACGTCGACTGAATCCCAAACACGGTGCCACGAGCAGCCCGAAGACCTTCTGAGGAAGCAGAGCTCCCGCTGCCTTTAGTAGTTGTGGCTTCCTTTGCAGGCTGAGCAAGCAGATACGTGTCCAGGACAGAAGACAGGGCCATAGCTGCCGCAACGCAAACAACAGGAGTCAGGGTCAGCATCAACCGGACCATAACACCGGCGAAGTAGCTTGCGAGAACGGCATAAATCACGATAAACACATGCTCATCCTTCAGATTGCGGAAGCACATGTAGACACCCGCGGGGAACAGCCAGATCAAAAAGTTGAGATCGAAGAAGAACGCTGGCCACGCGGTGGGCTGGTGTTCCGACACCGACGCGATGATGGGAATGTGGATTTTGGCATATCCGGTATCCCAGAGGGAGTAAAAACGCCCACTCCATGGTGCAATCACGCCCGAAAAGGTGAGCAAGACCAGACCGGCGAACGAGATGCCGAAGATGACCAGGATCAAGCTGGTCAGAAGCATCTGGAACTGTCTGCTGGGCACCTGAGCGCGAACATAGTCGGCAAATGCCACTAGCTGGATCAAACCGAAGATACCTATGCAGACTGTAAGCAAAGGAACATTGGCATCTGTCACCGAAATTGCCTACCTAAAGCGGACATGTGATCGCTGTTGCGGACGGGCAGGAAGCCGACAAACGGAATCTGCATGCTCGCCAATGTTCCCAAGGCATACCATGTGGTGTAGCTGATGTACAGGCGAGAACTGTATCTGCCCATACAAATCAAGACAAACACATGGAGAGGGATCAGGTTCGTGATGAACACATATCCACCCCAAGCGGACACCATGTATCCGTAGAAGAGCGCCGTCAGCGCACCCCACATGATAGAGCCAACCTTGACTGCCTTGACCCAGAGGAAGAAGGTGAACACCAAGAGGAAGATGGCAATGGCCTCGTTGTCATAGCTGCCCGCGACTGACCGGGAGATATAACCCGGAGCAATGCCCATGAAGGCAGCCGCCAGGAGACCGGCGGAGGGAGACGGAGACACTTCGCAGGTCAACAGATAGGTGGCCAATGCCGTGAGGCCGGAGAATCCGGGGGCGAGCAGAACGCATATGTTCCGGATATCCACGGGGAGGGTGAGAAAGCGGAGAAGGTGGTAGATGACACCGCTGGTGACCATCAGGCCGGGATAGAGCGTGCCACCGGTGACACGTCCAAGTGGATGCCACGTCCCTGAATCGTATCAGCATGCTGCCGCAGATCTACTGCTGAAGCGTAGTTGTCGAACGATAGACTCACGATCATCGAACCAGTCCCAGAAGCTGTAGAAGCCATGTTGCACCAGGTGTTTAGTAGCTCGGAAGTTGAACCAAGGGTCGACTGCAACAATTGATTAACATTTCTCTCGCAAGCTGACGTTGTTTGGCCAAGTAGTATAAACAGCGGCAGGGACAGCACGCAACATACATTCGTGAATGATACTTTCGAATCCTGCCAGGATACTCGTTAGCACTCAATGACCTCCAAGAGATTCCGACAATTAAAAGACTGCATACTAATGACACTGAATAACCGACTGGCCACAGCAGCGGCTGCAATGGTGCATAGAATGACAATTCGGAGGAGGCCGCGCGTCTTCCTGCCTGTGTTCCCCTTGAGAAAGGGGTCAATTCCAACAGAGGCCATAATGGCCGCGAAGAAGAAGAAAGAAATTCAACTCGAAAAGAAAAGAAAGGTTAAATCATGAGCGTGTGAGCTGACGGGGCAGGGATAGGGACGGTTCGACAGTTCGACAAGGTGGTCTCTTCGAGGTCTTGGCGCGACAATCGGAATGGCATACGCAAGACTAAAAACCACTGGTGGAGGCTCTGCGGAAACCAACTGCCCTCCGAAGCTTGCTCCCCGCACTCTGCGGTCCCTCATCAGCTAACGGCGTTCTTTGAATTGTAACTCTGTCTAATAACTTTTTTCAACTTCTGACTTTTTTGGGGGGGAATTTTCATCTGTTTTTGTTGCAAGGACATCTGAATATGGACCTGCCACCACTGTCTTTGGAGCAGCTATCAAAGGCGCTGTCCGACGCCCCGACAGCTGAAGCACTCTACGATGTCCTCAGCCAGTACGAGAGCGAGGCCTGTCTCCTCTTCACAGATACCCAGGTGACTGGCGACGCGAAATTATTGAGCGCTTTCTATGCTTCTTTTCTCATCTCCCATCTCCTGACAGATCAGATGTAAGTCATCGTCTCTGATCCCGCTGAGCGGAGATATAACGCATGATATCAGACAGGAAGCTCGTTCCCTGACACAGCGGATGCCCCCGACCTTGGTGAAGGAGGACTTGGTCCTGCAGAACAGTATTACGCTGTTGCGCGCCGTCTGGCAGAATAAGCATTCAGAGATCTACAGGATCCTAAGAGAGCTGCCGTGGCCAGATCCAGTCAACCAAATCGTGCAGAAATATGATGGTAAGTCTGAGTCAGTTCATGGGGGATTCTGATCTAATTTACTCTGGTTCCCTATAGCATATTTCGCAGAAAAGACGTTCAAAGAGATCAGTCGAGCATACGAAGCAATCAGACCAGAGAAAGCAGCAGCATACTTGGGGCTGGAAAACGGCCAGGGAGATTCCAGCGAACCAAGTCCCGCACTCATACAAACGTTGACCCAAAGAGGATGGGTCTGGGACGCAAACGAGCACCTATTCCGACCAAAAGTCCAAGACAAGCCCGTGGAATTGAATGGCACGAGAACAAACGGGATAAGCGAACTGGTGGGGCTGGTGAGCAGCTATGGCGGTTGAAGTGCAAGCAAGCTTGACTTGACGCTGCATACGGCTATTACCAGGTAATGATTCATGACTATAACGAGACCTGTTGCGAAACTCCTTACGCAGGCCGAGACCAAATCAGAGTCTCTGGATAGAGAAAAAGCAGTTTCCAAAGCAGTCTCGTGACCGATGGCAGGACAAAAGAAATTCCCTGTCCTTCGAGGCCAACCGTAGTGTACAGACGTTTGTGAAGACCGAGGGTATGTACAGAGACGGCGATGATGGTCTATCAATGGAGAAATTTTCCTCTCTTTCGCGCTTGCAATGACACACAACTCTGGGAAAGAAACAAAAGAGATGATATAAAAATGGTACAAAACTGGCTCATCCAGCCAATTCCTCGTGTTGCGCGTAGTTATATGGCCGTCATGTCTCCCATCGATTCCCTGCCGATCCTTTCATGCCCTCATGTAGACTCTAGCTTTCTATTTCGCCGACTCCGCCGCCTTTGCTTGTAAGAATGCCTCCAGATCGAACCGGCTGTCCTCGGGATCTGTGATCACTGTAGGCGTGTCAGCCGAACCCCCTCTGCAAACCAAATAGCATGCTGGCCGCGGATCACGTACGTCCTCCCTCAGTCTTCTTCTCTGGTGGTGCGGTCTTCTTCCGCCACTCGGCCTTGGCTTGTTCGATCAATGCTTCCTTGTGCTTGTATTCTCGGTCGAGCTCTGCGCGTCTGGCTTGGGTATTCAAGGACGATTGGTGCCAGACACCGTAGACGACGCCCGCAACAAGGGCCGAATAGCGCAGAACCTGGAGAGAAAAACAAGCAGAAGTCAGTCAAGAGGTATTCGAAACGGAGCAGCAAATCAATTAGGTAGGCGAACGACTTACGTTGACGCCCTGCGAAGCCATCCTGGACAGATGTCTGTCGCCGCTGCAACGAGAGAGACCAAACAAAAAGAGAGAAGCTTGCGGCTAGATACCAGAGGACCGGCACGCGCGGCAACAAAGGGTATCCAGGGTCAATGGCTGTTCGGACAGAAGAATGCGTTTTCCTGACGCTTCTCTAAGCTAGCTGGCAGGGCTGGGCGAGGAGGACAAGAAGTTCCTTTGCTTGACTGTCGCGAGTTTTTCCGGCCCGCCCGAGTTTCCTCACCCACCGGATTGGCTTATGTCATCATCGGCCCGTCGCCTGCTCTCCTAGCGGAGAAGAGAGCCCGCAGAGCCATACGCCAACGCCGCGCGAGACATGGGACCGGAGATGGGTCTGTTGCGACGCAGCTGCTGATCTGCCAACATGCACTCCATGCAAGCGCGAAAAGATGAGATCCTCGCCAAAAAGGCGAAGCTCGCTGAGCTGAAACGCCAGCGGGAATTACGGCAGAAGGAGTTCAACCAGAGTCGGGCCAGTATCGGGGATTCCTCAGAGGTAAACAAATAGTGTCCATGTATATACTATAGTATACTATTCCTCTAACAAGCTGAGATAGATTGTATCTCCTGCTCCGAGTCGTGCAGAGAGCAGAGCCGAGCTCGACAATTTGATATCCCGTCTGGTTGATCGGCCATCCTCCGTCTCATACAAGGATGGAGAAGGACTATCCCGGAAAGGCAGCAGGCCGAATTCGGTCCTCAGCGCGAGCCAGCTCAGCGGAGAGAATATCGAAGCGTTTACTCGGGCACCGTCGCAGTCCATTGCTACGCAGACGGATGTCACCGGACCTCTGCCGACCGCGCCAGAACCTGCCCCTGAACCGAAACCGGAGACCGTCACCTACAGCAAGGGTGTGCAGACGGATGACTTGCTCCAGCCTGCTGCCGGATCGCCCGATGGTCCTCTGGACTTGGAAGAGGGAGAGACCTCGCCGTCCAGCAAGCGACTAAGCCGGAGGGAGCGTGAACGGGACGAGGAGATCCGGGAACGGCTCCGCAAGGAGATCGAGGAAGAGCTCCAGGCGACCAAGCAGGCGACTCAGGATGGGCCGCTCGCACCGTCAACACAACTTCGATATCCTCTACGAACCCTAACCGAGGACGAGCTCAATGCCGTCACGTCGTCAGAGGAATTCTTGGACTTTGTTGAGCGGTCAAGCAAGGTGATCGAGCGGGCATTGGACGAGGAATACGATATTTTGGCAGACTACGAGATGGGTGTCAACGGGGAAGAGGAAGAGGAAGATGAGTATGGCAAGAAGAGGAGAGGGATCAAGGAGGTGGCCCAATTCTGGGACGAACGATGGAGCAAGAAGCGGCAGATCAGCGACTTGAGCTTCTCTCCAAAGGTAGGACTGTTTATGCATTGGCATATTGTACGGATTACTGATTGAAATCTTCTAGTTTCCCGAATTGGTGCTGGCTGCATACACCAAAAATCCTACGGCGCCCCATGAACCCGATGGCTTGTTGCAGATCTGGAACCAGCACCTTCACTCGCGACCAGAGTATGTCTTTCATTCGACGTCTGACATTCTTTGTGCAAAGTTCTCTCCCTTCCATCCGAATCTCATCGTGGGCGGGACTTATTCCGGGCAGGTCCTGCTCTGGGATACGCGGTCATCGCGCGCAGGCGGTGGTGCTCCGGTGCAGAAGACCCCGCTGACCGGGTCAGGGCACACCCATCCGGTCTACAGCATCGCCATTATTGGCACGCAGAACGCCCACAACATCTTGACAGCTTCTACCGATGGCGTCGTCTGTGGCTGGACGGTCGATATGCTGTCTCAGCCGCAGGAGTACCTGGAGTTGACCACGCCTCCGCCCTCGAAGACAGAGGATCTGGCACCGACGACCATGTCGTTTCCGCAATCCGACCCGACGTTTTTCCTTGTTGGTACCGAAGAAGGAGGAATCTACCCCTGCCACCGATATGATCGGGCGGGTGCCAAAGCCGGCACAGACCAACGCCTCGCGTACCGCGGACACGCGGCGCCGGTCATGTCGACGGCCTTCCACCCAGCACGAGGTCCGGTTGACCTGGGGGATCTGTTGCTCAGTTCCAGTCTGGACTGGAGCGTCAAGCTGTGGCGCGTGCGGCCACCAGCCACGACAGCCGCGTCGGCGACGTCAGTTGCCGGGCCTCAGGTCGTCAGTCCACTGCTCGACATCAACCGCGAAGACGTCGTATACGACGCAAAATGGTCACCACACCGCCCGGGCGTGTTCGGCCTGGTCGACGGCGCCGGCAACGTCGAGATCTGGGACCTGTACACCGACACCGAAGTGCCCGCCGTGCGGACCACGCCGTCGCGCGGCCGCGGGGGCATGTTGACCAGAAGTCTGAACAAGATCGCGTGGGAAGAGCGCGAAGGCCGACGCGTGGCGACGGGCGGGCTGGATGGCGTGGTCACCGTCTTCGAGGTGGGCAAAGCGCTCAGTGGGCCGGTGGAAGAGGTTCCGGCGGAGGAGTGGACGGGTATGAAGCGGTTGGTTGGGAAGCTGGAGCAGACGGATCGGGGGATATAATTGCCGTCAGTAGAGTAGTCTTCTCATTCCTTCCCCCTTCGCTCTCCCGCGTCCTTCCTCAACCTCGCGTCCCTGCTACACAATCCGTCCTTGTGGCCTTATTTCCAGTGGTAACTTGGAGTTTTCTTCTTTTTCTTTGTTTTTCTTTCAGGTCCCCGACTTCCGGTGGTAATAATACATAGCAATACATAGGTAGTTCAGTTTAGTTCAGGTAGCTTAGCAATATACCCCTTGGACAGACCTAACATATCTGATCCATTATCATCACTCTCATTGTCATCGTTGTCATTTACGTTGGAAAGAGAAAGAAAGGAAAGTCAACTCTGGAGTATTGTTAGGTGTTATATTATATCAGAGGCAGAGGCATTATTTCAATCAATCAATTCTATTCGATTCTAATATTATGTGTTTGTGATACCCCAGTCTGCATTCATCTATTACTTTTCGTGGAAAAAAAAATAGATATTCTAAGACGATAGTTAGGTGATCCGCTCATCAGTCATTCATGTTGTCGGTCGTCAAATCGTGGATGATGGATAATACGATCGATCGATCGATCGATAAAATAAATAATCATCAATATGATGGATGGATGTCCCTCCTCGATAGTGAGGGTGAGGGCGAATGATCGTTCATTTCATTCCATTTCGTTGCGTTTCGTTTCATTTTTTGTCTCGGTTCTTTTGCGAGGGATTTATTCCTCAGCATGTTCAATATCGATCGATAAGACCACTAGGTAGGTACCTCAGTAGGTATATCGAAACCCAGGCTAAATTTTATAAATGTAAATCGTTAGCATCACAACCAACAATAGTATATACTATATATATTTTTCTTTAAAAAAAAATTGAGGATAGGGACTGCGTACCATTCCCTCAATCACCTTTCGTCCCTGACTCTGCTTTCGATTCGAGATGTAGAAGTGGATTGTGAAGAGGCCGGTGATGACGATCATGAGGATGTGCGATCTATCCCGCCATTCCCGTCAGTCAATCAATGAAATTAGTCGACATGTTCCAGTAGGAGAGGTCATCGGGAGGGAAAAAAAAAGATGGATATAGTAAGTGACGGGGTTATTTCCTACCCAATTGACACCCACACCGCAGTCTGATACTCGGGCGCTTCCTGCGCGCGGACAATAAAACTCCCCGCAATCCCGCCCAGACCGTTGCATGCGGTGATGGCCGCCGCCGTCGTCGCGCGCTTCCACTGCCCGACGATGTTGTTCGCCTGGTACGCGTTCAGGGCCGCCCAGTTCGATACATATGCCCCTGTCGCAAGATACGTGCCGATGTACCGGACTGTGACTTGCTTGGAGACCGGCAGGCCGAACATCAGGAACCCGGCGATGAGCACCAGTGCGTTGAAGGTGATGAGCGGCCCGCGCATGCGGTATCGATCGCCGATTAGTGAGGTGAAGAGGACGGGGATGACGGCCCAGTAGTATGGCTGCGAATGTCAGATACAGATTGCATAAAAGAAAGACTGTGGGTATATTATATAGATGTGTGTGTGTACTCACCGGCGCAGACAACACAATCGACGCATTCTCCGAAAATCCCATCCCAGACTGCAGGATGATAGGCAGGAAATACGACAGCGACGTCGACACCAGGTTCAGCAGGAAGAACAGGCACGAGAAGCCGTACAGTTTCGGGTCGAGGAAGTGCACCAGGACTTTGGACCACGCGAACGGGTCTACGACGACGTCATCTCGATCAGCCTGGATGCGCTGCGTCGCTATCTCGATTTCCTCCTCCGACAGAAACCAGAAGCTGTCGCGTGCCTTTTCCGGAAAGTCTACCATCCACCAGTACGTGATGATGCCGATCACGCAGGTGATGAGCCCCTGGACGATGAACATCCAGCGCCACCCGGCCAGCCCCGCGCGACCGTTTAGGTGGTTGAGGCCGTAGTTGACGATGCTGCCTGTCGCCAGCACGAGGACCTCTCCCGACTGCAGGAACGCGAAGCGCAGCTGCTGCTCCTTGCGCGTGTACCACGTGCTGATGAGGT
Source organism: Rasamsonia byssochlamydoides (assembly GCF_041956645.1). Taxonomy (NCBI): domain Eukaryota; kingdom Fungi; phylum Ascomycota; class Eurotiomycetes; order Eurotiales; family Trichocomaceae; genus Rasamsonia; species Rasamsonia byssochlamydoides. The sequence goes on along the minus strand of NW_027192447.1, from coordinate 174,246 downwards.
AGGTCAGGCCCGGGTATATGCCAGACATGGCGATGCCCAGCAGCACGCGCAGCGCGATCATCTGCCGCCATGTCTGCACGAACGCGGTGCAGAGCGTGAACAGGCCGAAGCAAAAGGTGATGAGCGCGAACCAGATGCGCGGGCCGACCACCCGCACGGCCACTGTCGACGGCAGCTGGAAGACGACACTGGCGACGGTAAAGATGAAGATGGACACCGAGTAGCGATTCCCCTCGAGTCCCAGGTCGTGCAGCATGCTCGTCACCGACGCCGAGGAGATGATGCCCGAGTCCAGCAGGTTGAGACTGCACAGGATGCCGGCGATGGAGCACAGGCGCAGATCGACCTTCAGTCGCAGACGCTTCTCCAGCTGTTGGCGCTCTTTGCGCTGTTCGTCGTCATTATCTTCACCATTGTCGTCGTTTTTCTCCGTCAAGCCGATACGAGGGTCTTCCGAGTCACTTTTTCCCAGACGCTCTGGCTCCGTCGGTGGAGTCGGTTGGATGTCCATGTCAGTTGCAGTTCTCAGGAATCTCTTCTTTGTTTCTTTTCTTTCTTTTCTTCTTTTCTCTTGTCCTGGTCTTCTTTTTTTTTCTTACGTCATGTCCTACCCTCCAGTCAGTAATGCAAGGGATGAGACGGCGGGACAAACTTCAATCCATGCAATTAATTCATTGGCGCAAGTCGCGCATCTGGGTATCACAGTGAAGAAAGAAGGTAAAGAAAATGGAAATTCTGAAGCACAAACAGTTACAGTAGATCGAATTGTCTCTATCAGGTCAGGCCGAGGTATCGCTTCTTATCATGTGGTTGGACCTCAACAGAACATCACCGAATTACCACCCGCCTAATTGGACCAACCTGGAATCCACTGCCATCGATCTTCTTCTTACTTAGATCTTATCTTCATCTCAATTCTCCAGTCTTTGTGCTGTACAAACAGTCCTCCGTACAGGATCACCCTGCTATTTTGACCTCTTTGGTTGTGTGTCGCTTTAAGTTCTTAGCCTCCGACCGTGTGGCGTCTGCTGACAAGCAAATGAATACTAATCAACTAACAAAGGATGAATCCTACAGTACGGAGTACTCCGTACGGACTCTCGGCCCTCCAGCCGATCTCAGTGGATCTGAGCGGATCTGATTTGACTGATTTGACTGGGTTCCGATGCTTGACCCTGTTACTCCTGCCACGATGTCTACCAGACGGTACAAACTAAGGATCCTGCTGCTGACTGGGCTGGTACTCTAGAACCGTGGATAGTTTCTCGGACCGGTCTCCGACTCGACTCTCCCCAGAAGCGGAGTTCTCCTAAATTAATCCGCTGCCCCACGCCCTCATCATCCATCCATGACTGCTAAATATCGTTGTCACGTCCGGGCAAATGGAACCTAAACGGACGGCCGGCCGCTCCCTGCGACCACGCGGGGGGCCCTCCTCAGGGTAAGAGACTCTGATCTTTAAATTGTTATTTCCTACGGCCTGCCAACTATTCTCTGTCCTTTCTACCGTGGTTACTCCGACTGTCCTTCATCGGCACAATCAGACCATTGCCACAGAGGAATAAGCTGATCGAGATCGAGTGCAACCAGCATGGTCGAGCTCATCCAACCACCAGATCCCCGGACTCTCCTCCCCCCGTTGCTGGCCTGTCTACCAGCTGCATTCGTCTCGACCCGTCCTCCCCCAGCGCTACTTCCGCTTCTCTCCCCAATCCTCCGTCAGCGCGTCCACATCCTGAGCTCCGTGGCGAGCTCTCCCTCCGATTGCTGGATTCGATTACTATGCTGGGGAGACGAGAAAGCGGATCGTGTGCAGAGTATCATCGACGGAGCCACCTTTGAATTGCATCCTGCGTCCGGGGAAATCGAGGTCCCTAACGATCTGGCCGTGACATACAAACGAGTAGACGAGGAGACTTTACACTCGAGGATCGTGCTGCCGGAATACCACCTCAGTGTTATCTATGTATGGTGTCCCAACGATCAGGACGGGGCCGGGCCTGGCTGGAGGGTCGCCGAGTTGCTCCCACGAGAAGGCCCGTCCGATGACGATGCGACCTGGTCGACATCGATCGGGGAAGCGAATGAGCGGGCGAAGGAACGGTGGCTTGAGGATGCTCTGAAGGATGCCGAACAGCACGAGAGCAGAGCGTCTCGTGTCGACGACAGTGGCTACGACAACGACGAGGAGGATGCTTACTGGGCTCAGTACGACAACACACCGGGCCGGACGCCATCGATCAAGACGCCTGCGCCTCGAACCTTCGCCTCGACGCAACCTCCTCTATTATCAGAGGAGTCGTACTTTGCCCAGTACGCCGACGTACAGCCTGCCATGGACAACGACGACCCGTCTGAAGACCGCGCCGAGGTGGGAGAGTCATCGCTCAACGGCAATATCTTTGCCAATTTGATCCAACAACACATTCGAAGTCGCGAGGCGAAAGAGTCTGCGCCCGCAAATGGGCACCCTGCTGGTCAGGCACCCAATGATGCGGTCGCGACGATGCTCAGCCACCCGCGACCGGCGTCTACCTCGTCAGGAGGATCGGACGCGGTCGCCAGGTTGGAGCAGGAGGCTGAAAGTCAGTCGGCGTCGGAGATGGCCGTGAAACAGCATATCGGTACCAGCATCAAGAGCCTGTTCCGGCTCGCCAGAAGCACGGGCATGGCTCGGGAGGAATTCCAGTCTCTCGTCCGGACGGAGCTGGAACTGCTGAGTTTGGCGGATGATGAGTAGGATGCCAGAAAGTTTTGTTTGACTAGACTATTTGGTTTTGCATCTATCCATTGGGATACGGAGTACGGCTGTCAGGCTCTTTGGGTGTTTGCATAGCGAGTATTTTGTTAGCGAGGTGTCAGGTGCTTTTTTTTTTGTCGTGTAGTCTTTAAAGATTGAAGTTATATATACCAGCCAATTCACATTGAGAAATTCATACCCAGATTGCACCATATCAAGGCTAGGCGGTGGACCGGGCTCGCGCGGCAGTTTGCTCTGATTGCACGGAGCTCAAAACGACACGCAACCCCGTCGGACCAGCAAGAAACGGCCAATCGAGCACCTCCCGACCCCCTTCATCTCCCACCTCGTTCCATTCACTCCCTTCTATCATGTTCTTTTCTTGAATTGTAAGTGGACTTAAAAATGAAGAAATGAAACGAAATGAAAATAGTCTACTGACTCCTCCAGCGGCGGTTGCCATCCACTCGCTCCATTGACATCTATCTCCTTTCCGACCATCATGTCTTCACCCTCGCCATCCCTCCGCAAGAGGGCGGGCGTGAAGAAAGATGACGCGACGACTCCCGTCCCCTCTGGCGGGGCTGCGGTTGCTCCCTCCGGGAAGTTGGCAGCCAAACTGCCGTCAGAATGGGACTACAAGGTTGCTCTGTTCGTTCTGACCGCGCTGGCTTTCGCGACGAGATTCTATAAGATTACCTATCCGAACGAGGTGGTTTTTGATGAGGTGCATTTTGGCAAGGTTGGTTACCTACCTAATCAGACGATTCATCTTCCTCTGACTGGTGCGCTAGTTCGCTTCGTACTACCTGCAACGCACGTATTTCTTCGACGTTCATCCCCCCTTTGCTAAGCTTCTTTTCGCGTTCGTGGGCTGGCTGGTCGGCTATGATGGCCACTTCCTGTTCGACAACATCGGCGAATCCTATATCGAGCACAAGGTGCCCTACGTGGCCTTCCGCGCCTTGCCCGCGACGTTGGGATCGCTGACGATTCCCGTTGTCTTTTTGATTATGTGGGAGTCCGGATACTCTCTCCCCGCATGCGTTCTTGCGGCGGGCCTGATGGTCTTCGACAATGCGCATGTTGGCGAGACGCGGCTCATCCTCCTGGATGCGTGCTTGGTGTTCAGCATGGCATGTAGTATCCTCTGCTATATCAAGTTCTATAAGCTGCGGCATCAGCCCTTTGGACGCAAGTGGTGGAAATGGCTGCTCCTGACGGGCATCAGTCTGAGCTGTGTCATCTCCACCAAGTACGTCGGCCTGTTCAGTTTCATCACCATCGGCTCCGCGGTCGTGATTGACCTGTGGAATCTGCTGGACATCAACCGTCGCGGAGGCCCTCTGACGCTGATGCAATTCGGCCGTCATTTCGCCGCTCGCGCGTTTGCCTTGATCATCGTTCCTTTCTTCTTCTACCTCTTCTGGTTCCAGGTCCATTTCACCATCCTCAGTCGATCCGGTCCTGGAGATGAGTTCATGACGCCCGAGTTCCAGGAGACGCTGGCGGATAACCAGTTGACGGCGATGGCGGTGGACATTGAGTACTACGACAGCATTACGATCCGCCACAAGGACACCAAGAGCTACCTGCACAGCCACTGGGAGCGGTACCCTCTGCGGTATGACGACGGGCGGATTTCCAGTCAGGGCCAGCAGGTGACCGGGTACCCGTTTAATGACACCAACAACCACTGGCAGATCCTGCCCCGTGTTCCTTTCCCCGAGAATGACCGCGTCGGCCATCGCGTGAAGAACGGAGATATCGTCCAGCTCCGTCACCTGGGCACCGACACGTACCTCCTCACGCACGATGTGGCCTCTCCGTACTACCCGACGAACCAGGAGTTCACGACGGTGCCGGAGGAGTTGGCCTACGGGGAGCGCTACAACGACACGCTGTTCGAGATCCGCATCGAGAACGGCAAGCCGGGCCAAGATTTCCGCACGCTATCGAGTCTCTTCAAGCTGATCCACGTGCCGACCCGCGTGGCCATGTGGACGCACACGACGCCGTTGCCCGAGTGGGCCTTCAAGCAGTTCGAAATCAACGGCAACAAGAACGCGCAACAGACAAGCAACATCTGGTACATCGAGGACATTCCGTCGTTGCTGCCGGACAACCCGCGTCTGCACAAGGAGCCGCGCAAAGTCACACAACTGCCTTTCCTCCGGAAGTGGGCGGAGCTGCAGCGAGCGATGTTCTTCCACAATGCGGCGCTGACGGCCGAGCATCCGTACGCGAGCGAGCCCTTCCAGTGGCCCTTCCTCCTGCGGGGGGTCAGCTTCTGGACGAAGAGCGACACGCGCGAGCAGATTTACTTCCTGGGCAACCCGATCGGCTGGTGGATCTCGAGCAGTTTGCTGGCGGTGTTTGTGGGCATTATTGGGGCGGATCAGCTGTCGTTGCGGCGGGGGATTGATGCTGTTGAAGATAGTAAGTCTGACTTGTTGACTTGACGTGGTTTGCAAGCAAACCTAATTTTTTTCTAGTCTGGGGTCCTGGCGCTCGTTCGCGGCTGTACAACAGCACCGGCTTCCTGTTCCTCTGTTGGGCAGCGCACTACTTCCCATTCTGGCTGATGGGTCGCCAGCGGTTTTTGCACCACTACCTGCCGGCGCATCTCGCTTCGACCCTCGTGACGGGCGCTCTGGTTGAATTCATCTTCAACGTCGAGCCCATCAGGCCGCCTCGTCCGGAGGCAGAGGACGACGACCCGTCGGGCAAGAACAAGAAGAATGCTACGGTTGGCCGATTCATCACCGCGAACGAGCGCATGGGCCGGCAGTCGCTGATTGCGGGATGGAGCGCGACCATCGTGATCCTGGCGGCGACCATCTACGGGTTCTTGTTCTTTGCGCCGTTGACGTACGGCACGCCGGGGCTGGATGTAGCCGGGGTGAATGCGCGGAAGTGGCTGTCGTATGACCTGCACTTTGCGAAGTGATAGCACTCTCAGCAGGGGACTGATTTGATTGCTGTGAAGAGTCCTGGTGTTGGATTGCGGCGGTCGTTGCTGGTGGGAGAACTTCGCTTACTTACTTAACTGGAAGAACCAGCCGGAGGAAAAGCGAATTGAATTCCTGTCTTGTATTGTACGATACCTTGAATTTATTCGAATCTACCTGCTTGCTTAGTTGTCTGCGTGGTTGAGTGAAAAAGGAGCTGTATCGGCACCCGCCGATGAAGCGGATCGGGTGATCTGCGGCCCCCATTTGTTTCCAGGAAGGGAGTTCTCCAGACTAAGTAAGTACCTAGGTACCTGGAGATCTGCAGGCCAATGGACCAGGCACATGGCAAGGCCTGGTATTTAATACTCCGTACGGAATACCTAAGTGGTAATTCATATGGACCTTGGAATTAGATATCTAGGCTAGGCTAGTAGGTACGGTATACCTGCCTAGGACGGTAAGCTAGGTTGATTTAACCCAATTGTTTTGTTTTTAAAAAAAAAATGCTGATAACGGATAATGGATTTAGTGACGTTGCAATCAAGATGGATTCCTTACCCTAGATAGATTAGACTAGACTAGGTAGATATACTAGGTAGATTAGATAAAATTAGTTAGAATAGAGTCCTGCTGCCAACCTGGTTGGTCGGGCGGAATTTATTTAAAACAGACGAGATCCGCAATTGAGAATTGAGATCTTTAATATTTACTCTGTAAGACTTTTTTTGTCTTGTTCTGGTTGAGTGCTTCACCATGTATCGTCGGGCTGCTTCTGCAATTGCTTCCGCCCTGCTGTGCGGCGCTGCCTCCGCCTTGCTGTATGGCGAGAGCAACCTGAACCATTCGTGCGTGCTGAGTGGGTAGCCTTGCTGATTTCATCAATATTAATCCATATTCAACAATTGCATCGCAATTGCCTATAATCTTCCTACCTGCTGACTGACTACTCCAGCCCAACCCGTCTGGTCCTGCTCCCCCCAAGCCACCCTCAGCTCAGTCGACACCTGCTGCTCCGAGACGTATGGCGGGCTGCTCCTCGCCACGCAGTTCTGGGACACATACACCGGCCTGGAAGACCAGGGACAGGTGCTGCCCGCCCAGAGCTGGACGATGCATGGCCTGTGGCCTGATTTCTGCAATGGCTCGTATACGCAGTACTGCGATCTCAGCCGGCAGTATGATCCGGAGCCGTCTCCAAGGACGACGACGGGGTTGCCGAATGGTCTGTCTCAGTTTGTAGATTGATTGCATTTATTTGACTGTGCAAGTGCATTTCATCTAATCTACCGACAGGAACCGTCATTCCCCCATGGACCGGCCCAACGATAGACACCTTTATCACCCCATTCGGGAAATACGACCTCCTAGCATGGATGAACAAATACTGGATCAACCAAGGCGCCCCAAACAACTACCTCTGGGCGCACGAATTCTCCAAACACGCCACCTGCTACTCGACCTTCGACCTGCCGTGCTACGGGCCCGACGCGCCGGCACACATCGACGTGCTGGACTTCTTCAACACGGCCATCGCGTACTTCCACCG
>NW_027192447.1:14093-166997 GCF_041956645.1 Rasamsonia byssochlamydoides | reverse complement strand
ACGTATACGTGGCTCGCGGACGCGGGGATCACGCCCTCCAATACGACGAGCTACACGCTGTCGAGCATCCAGTGGGCGCTGCGGCTCGCGACGGGCGCGACGCCCTATCTCGGCTGTACGGGGCCGAGGTTCAATGAGACGGAGGCCGGGAAGGGGTCGTTGGATGATGGGTATACGGTTCTGGATGAAGTCTGGTACTATATGCATGTGTTGGGCAGGCCGCAGGATATGGTCAGCGTGCCGGTTGATGCGTCTGTCGCGGGGAGCGACACCACATGTGCGAAGAGCGAGGGTGCGATTTGGTATTATGAGCGCGCGCCGGGGTCGGAGTGGCCGGCAGATAGGTAGACAGATATATATATGCAGATGTAATTTGGATACGAATATGTAGATATTAATGCCTATCTTGCAATGGCGATAACCAAAACCAAAAATGAAAATGCGAAAAAAGGACTAACCTATCAGTGATTCAGGTGCAAAGTCATTTGAAATACGCAGACAGTGTTCAAATTGACTATCTAATAAATATTTCAGAAGATCAAGTCAGGAAGAGAGATATATCTTCAACGGACCTAACAGGCTTACATCCATTTATGTCCAAATCCTTGCATAATAATAAAATATAGTAGTTAACAAAAAACCTATAAAATGAATAAACTACCAATAAGTAATATAAAAAGGGAGATAGTAAAGTAATAGAAAAGCGTGCATGCATGTATGTACATGTACATACATGCAAAGCCAATGCTAGAGAGGCTGATTCAGTACGACAGGTTTCTTTCTCTTATCTATTTATCCTGTTGGTAAAAAAAAATATTGCTTTTTTTGTTTCCAGAATAGATCCCAACGTTACAGAATTCGATGCGATTAATCTTGATTGATATCCTCTTGACTTGATCAAAGAACCCGACGCGAGACTCGATAAAGCGGTGCTTGCCTGCCGACTTATCAGAATGAATCTGCCAATTCAGGTTCGTGATCCTGGTCCTGGTCCTGGTCCTATTCCTATTCCTAGCCATTTGCTGGAAGGATTCGACCATCCAGATTTTCTCCGTGAGAATCTGACGTCAGCAGCACTCATCATAGGTACATACCTTACCCATTGACAATTCTCTTGCTGCATTCAGTTAATCTCGGCAGGAAACCTACCTGTGGAAAGCTTAGATTCGTGGTTTTGGAGAAGCTGGAAGAGGTAAGGTGAGGTGAGGTGACTCCTGCCAGCCCTGGCCCTAAGCCTAAGCTCTAGCCCTAACCCCGCACCTTGCAGGTAACGTGTTCTTATCGCAGCATGCCCGACGGCTCTTAGAATTGAACAGCTGCTTATCATATCGTGTCGGCCGGTCCGAAAGATTATCTATCTCTGCTTGTGATTTGTAAGATTATTATAATAATAAGGATACATCTACATCATCAGGTGGAAGCATCGAGCAAGCCCTCGTCTCAAGAAACGACCACGACAATGGTTACATCTATCTACATCTATACCTTGCCTCTGTCGAGCGACTCGAGTTGTCTATCTTCGCCTTCTTCATTTGTTTTCTTCTTTCACCCCCATCTTTACCTCCACCTTCATTACAACCCTCTGCCTCTCCAAACCCTTCTCTTTGACATCAAATATATTTTTAATTAGTTCAAATATTTCACATCATACTAGCTTCTACTAGTTCAACATCTTTACATCTTGTGGCGTGGATGATGTCAACCGGCGACGCCAGGGTTTGGTATACACTTTCCTAATCAGGAAATCAGGTGATGATCGAGGTCAGTAGTCAGATCACCCTTTATTCACTGTATGCCAAGACACTGTTGTTTCACCAACCTGTACGAATTACAATTGGTTCGCTTAGGGCTCGCCTAAGCAAGAGTATTAACTTATACTGCTCCTGTCTCGCCTATATAGAGGCTCCCTACCCCCGCTCAGATAGATTAGATGGAGAATTCTACACCTAACTTCGCTCTCTCACATTCTCTCAAAAAAAAAATGACCCTTTATCGAATTTAACAGATAAAAAGTTCTTTAATCCCTACGATCTTCCTGCCAACCACCCACTTTGCGAGCTACAAGTAACTGAAGAGGCGATCCCTGATACATTTTATCTCCACTGTCGCAGTATGTATTGCAAGAACCAGGACCTGCAACTTGGGTAGCTACTCGCGCGAGTCCGTCGACGTTAAATCTCACATATCTACTCGATAGTTCACGTGCCTCGTCGCGGAGAAAGCGACCGCGGCTGAAACGGAAGAATTCCTCTTTGTCATCGCTCCAGCTTGCTGGAAGATACCTGTTATTGACAGGTTTCATATTAAATGTCTATGAGTCTGTCAGGCTGACCTTGTCTTTGTTGCTGTGAGATGTGTCGCTTAGCGGTGCTGGGGTCATTGTCAGAAGAAGCTCTCAAAACCTGGCTCAACTTGGTTTAATATTATAGCGTAGGCAATTATTCTACCCAGTCTAGGCGTAGAATTCCTCGACATGAGAATCATCCGGTAAAGACTGACTCGTTACAAAAGCAGAGTAACAAGCAGCTTGATCTAAGGGGTTGCGAATAGAAGGAATGTTAGTTGGGCAAGGTTATGTACGGTGCTACTGTACTGTACCCTGACCAAATCGGATCGATCATCATTCCGGTTTGAGCTTTGGACAAGCAACAAGGACAATCTGCCGTGCCTTTTTTTTTAACAACTAAGATTTTTATACCTAACTACATAATGCATGCTGAATGAGTCAGAACGTGGGGAAATAGAACAAAAAAGTCTCCCATTTCTGCTGAGATGTTGTACCGTATGTAGTTATTTCCGCGATTATTGCTCGCTTCTACTATTACATATGTTCCATATCAAGGCAGCTCCAATAAATGGATGGAATCTTCTGTACAATTTCTATCCAGATTGATCTCAGATAACTGAGTGAGTGTCAGGGTGACACTATTTTAATTCTGTTCGTTGCATATTCAGATTATGTCCCAGGGACTCCGAGTGATTGGCTGGCATTTTTATGTCCATTGTTCACTGGGCACTGCCGAAGAATTCGACAACTACTTTGAAGAGTAAGGATCTATCTGACGGTGAATAAATATGATATATTTATTGTAGAAAGGAGAGGAAAGGAATGTCGACTCGATGTCGATTAATTCGACTGTCATGTAGACGATGATATTTGCTTGCCCTAACAGGCAAGATATATGCTAAATGATGCAATGCTTTATCCACTGACTTCATACCGTACTCCTTGCGCCAGTTTAGCAATACAAGAAAAAAAAAGATACAGAAATACATAATACATGATTATACACTTGCAAAATAATTGCAATCACTCAAACAGAACAGTCTCATACACCCTCCTATCCTCCTTTGCGTCCGTCACCCGAAACACGCGCTTCCGATACATCATCGCCTCGGACTGCTCAATACAGATGTCACCCACATATCCTTCTACTGCAAGCCTCTCGGGCCGTTCCATCCTGCCTCGTGCACTGTACGCTTCGATGGTCGCTCGCACGGCGTGAAACTCCGCTTTGAGGAACCGCGGAAACAGACACAGCCGGACGCCCTCGCCCGGGTCTTCAATCCCCTCGAGACAGAGCAGGTATCTGAACCCGTGTTTGCGGTGGTGGGGTTTGAATTCCGCACTGCTGCGGGGTAAGAGAGGGAATGAGATGGCAGCTCGCAGCGCGTCCCACAGGTGAGGCAAGGGAATGATGGATGTCACCCGGTTCCAGCCTCCTCCTCCGCGGAGGTTGTGGAGTCGTTCGACGGATCGGGCTTCGTGGTAGGTGTACCAGCTGACGAGGTTGTCTGCTGTGTGCCACTGCATCAGGGGCTGGGAATAGGGGATGCCGCGGATGAGAAAGTACGGATGGTCGTACTTCGCAGTTTCACTTCTGGTTTCTGCGCTGTGGGAAGAATGACACGGATCAAGGTGGTGAAGGAGATCTGTTTCGGTGGGCCGAGATCAGTGTCATCGCCAGATGCCATCGACAAATCGGCCTTTCTCTTCCGGGAAGAAGATTGTGGTACAATATCGTTGAAGATTCCATCCTCTCTTCTCCTTTTTGATAGCTTTTCTGCAGGGCATCGATAGATATATTCCTCCTGGGGGGATCTCTCTCGGAAGGAGAAACTCCCGACGCATGTCGTCCCTCGTCAGACCGAGGGATGCGAACAGTCCTTCTGCAGCTTCGATGTTGCCCGCTTTTGGAGCAGCCTGCGGACGCATGTGAAACCCCGGGTCTCAGATTTCGCGCCATCGTTCCTCCAGAAGCTAAATGGCTTGCCGGCCTGGATGTCTCCGAGGAGCACGGAGAGGGTGCCTGAGTGGAGTTGCTTCAGGCACCCGACAAAAGCCGATACAGCCGTAGTATGAAGGAGGTTGTGTTGATCGGCTGGAGGAATGCGTCCGAGCACTGCCTTCGTCGGTTCGAATATTTCGAGCAGCCAGCGGATAGCGGCTTTATGCGCAGCAGCGTATGGAAGACGGTCTTCCAGGAGCAGCGTTGCCGCATCCCGAACAGTCTTCTCGTCATAGCTCTCCAGGACCGTCCTCAACATGGTCGCAAGCGTGGATGCTGACGGAGTCAAAGATAGCGGTATTGACGAAGCCTGAAGGCGAGAAGGCAGGAAAATCGAATGCCATATGCGGGAAGCCTCCTCGCTCCTTTACGCCGACATGCAGGCCCTTCTCCTGGGTGATTCGGAATTCGGTCGTCACCTTTCGGTCATCGAACAAGCGCCTGACAACCTTGACGGGTTCTCTAAACACCTCCGAAAGCGCGTCATCGTCCTCGTCCCAGAACAACGGCAGCAGTCGTCCCGTCGACTCGTCCACCAGGGCCAGATCCGCGAACCGGTTCAGGAAGTGCGCGCAGAGCCAACACTTGAACTGCGAACGGATCCGCTCTGGAAATGCCTCCTCAAAGGCCGTGCGGACGCTGGCGTCGGGGATGTGGACGTGAAAGATGGGAGATTTGGGGTGCTCGTTGAGCAGGCGAGTGGCACGCCGCTGCATCGCAGTATACACAACGCTGCAACTGCTGCCTGGATATCAGTCATCTCCAAGATGGGGACGACCAATTTTGGCTAAGAACTAGAACTCTAGTTGACAAGACTAAGACGAGAGCAGGGAAGATCAGAGTTATGGGAAAATAGGCTGATTATAAGCCCGACCTGATTCCTTCCCCTTCTTGTCTCGGATAGCTTTTTGCTTCATAGGTGAGACTGCTTTGACTAGATAGAACTCTTAAGCACTGACACTTTCCTCTGCGATATGACTCATGGAGCTAGCTAGCAATACTGTGCAGGCAGCTGTCACCTCTTAGCCCGAAATAATATTTATTTTCTGTGTCAACTTCTATGCTCACTGTTGTGGAATGACACATCGCTACCTGCTTTGTATACAATTGAATGGATTCGCTGTCTTCTAATCGCTTCAGTAGAATACCAATCGACACGACTCTCAAAATCATATAGACCTAGCCTTGGTCATTGATATAAACAGACATATATACTATATGAACCAACCAACTCCGACAGCTCTATATACATATAAACAAGTTATAAATGCAAGACAACAGGGGTATGTACGGGAGCGTGACTCTTTCCTCCTCTTTTTAAAATAACAATCAGATGTCGTCAAATCATGATACTGCATTAATAGGCCATTCGCTTTCCAATTTCACTCTCCCATCCACGCGCCCTCTCGAAGCCATTCGTGGCGGTCTGAAAATCAAGCATCGCCTGATACACCTCCTCCTGGCTGGTGCAGACAAACGGGCCGTACTGCACCACTTTCTGATCCAGCGGCTGCCCTGCCACGAGGATAAAACGAGAGGACTTGTCGGCGTTGTCTGGGACCGACGCCTCGACGTAGTCACCCTGTTGCTGGAAGACGACGTTGTGGAATTGCTCGATGGGCTTGGTCATGTCTCCGGAGCCAATGTACGTGGTGCCCTCCAGCGTGTAGGCGAAGGCATTCCATCCAATGGGCAGAATCTGCTTGACGTGGCCGCCGGGACGGATCGTAATGTCGAAGAACCACAGCGGTGTGTAGGCCAGGTCCCGGACTGAGTCCACCCCGTGGGACTGGCCCGAGATGACCTTGATGGTGACGCGACCCTCGTCGACCTCCACCGTGGGGATCTCCGTCGCCCTCAGGTCCCGGTATCGCGGCTCGACGTACTTCAACTTCTTGGGCAGGTCGACCCACAGCTGCATGCCCACGTTGGGGCTGCCGTCGGGGTTCTCGTGAGGCATCTCCGCATGCATGATTCCGCGTCCTGCGGTCATAAACTGCAGGTCCCCTGGACCAATGGTGCCCCTGTTTCCAGCAAAGTCTTCGTGGTCAACGCCACCGGAAAGGAGGTAGGTGATGGTCTCCTGGCCGCGGTGAGGGTGGTCGGGGAAGCCGGCGCCCTTCCCGATGGTGAAGTGATCCAGCATCAAGAACGGGCTGAAGTTGCGCAACTTGGGGGTCCCAATGGACCGGCGCACGCGCGCGCCTGCACCCTCGGCCTGCTCGATGGCCTGAAAGGCCATGCGAATCGCGCGTGCTGTGGCCATGTTGTCTAATGCGGGGATGTTCAGAGGTTCCGATGCGATGACGCTGCTGCTGTTGCTGCTACTGCTGCTATTCTGGGTCTTAAGGAAACGAGACAGGAGCGATGTCTGTGGCAGTTGTGAAGCGACCAGACTCTGGAAGACGTCACTGCTGCAAGCAAAGATGACTGCGACGATGCAAATCAGAAAAGACAGGAGGAGCTTCATGGACCCGTGGCGGAGACTTTATAGATGGCAGAGCGATTGCCGTGAAGCTGGTAGAAGCTTCCCTGGTTCATGCTCAGTCAGTCGTCAGTCAGCTATTTGTATATGCATCATGATGCACGCGATTCGTCGAGAAAATGCGGGACGGATCTGTCAATCCTGACAAAGCATCCTGTCAGCAGGCCCAGGCAGCGCTAAGCCTGGTCGGGCATGGTTTGATACGGTATTACCGCGTATTAGCAATGGTTAGCTGAGCATTCGTTGCATTTCCATTCGCCAGACCACATCTGATTGGTGGTTGCAGTTATGCACGTCATGCGGAAACTCAGATCGGCGCCAAGATTGACGGATATAGATTAGATCGGTAATACACGATACACATACTCCTTACACAGTCGGGATCATTTGCTCAGGACTTAGAGCTCATTATTCTAATAAAAGAAGCCAGCTACAGTAACTATGTACATGCATACATAATTCCATGGAAATGAAATCTTACAATTGTTAACAAACATCACATATCAGCAGAGCTTTTAAGAATGATGAGGCTGCTATGCAGCACGACTCTCCCAGTATCCCCCTCTGGCTTTAACCCCTCAATTCAAACCAGTGAAGTCCAACGGCAAGAGAATCTAGGGTCTATAAACCTTGCTTCAGGGCAGTTGCGGAGATGCTCAATTATGGAACTGATCTCTCAAAATAAGTATCCGGCATCTATACAAAGCGCGAATTAATTTTTATTAGTCTGCTGCACAGGGAGTCATAGATTCTTACCTCCACACTCTTTCTAACTGATATCACTCCAGGCTCGATCATCGGAATGGATGCGTCATCCACTCCATGTCCGATAGACATTGGCCTAGCAGGCTTACCCGCGCTGATCACGGTCTCAAGCAAAGGTTGTCCTTGTGGATTAGCCTTCGATTTTCTCTCCGTATAGGTGCAGGTACTTCCGTATTCGCAGTGGGTATTCCGGGTCTTGCGGTATATAATAGCGAAAGCTGGAAGGCAGCCGATCACAACCTCTGCGTTAGGAAGTCAGCGAGGTGCTTATTTCCATGGGGTGTTGACGCAGGTAGATATTCATTTAAATTGAAACCAGCGTACTAATTCCCGCTTCAACCATGTCCCAGACCGCAAGCCATGCGATAGTGGGAGCGTCTTTCTCTGCCTCTGAACTGACCTGGGCCACTCGAGCAATAGCCACAATGATACAGACGACCCCGACACAGCACACGCCGCCGATGCTGAGTTTCTGTTTGATCGGTATTTGTACGGTCCATATGAGCTTGAGCGGTAATATCATGACTAGAATGTAGAATTCGTGTTAGAATTTCAACTTCTCTAGCTTGAGGATCAACCAACTCATTATATCGCTGATGACGTCGACTGCAAACGTATAGTACAGACTAACAGCCTGTGCCACAACGTCTCGATAGGTGTTGCAGCTTCCTGTAACGAGTCAGACGGAGTACCAGGAGTGATGATGTTTAGGTTTCCTGACCAGGGGTGAAATAGGCATCCAGACTGCTACACCGGGTTAGAAGGGAAATAACGCAGCCGATAAAAGTCTGCCAGAGAACACATTGTTTTTTAGCTGCGGCTCAACATGAAGGGTGATGAGTCTTAATTACCGCGATGGTAAAGATGACGAGGGCCCACCACCACCGCACATAGCTGTTGGACAGGCGTTTCAGGAGACGCCGGAAGAGACACAGCAGCGAGAACTTGACGGCCCAAAGGGTAATCAACACGAGTAGGGCGTTTGCCAGGGAGACCCGGAGCTGAAATTCGGCGTCTTGCTCCATATCAGTATACGGGGGCCTCTCGCCAGCGATTACACTGGAGACTCGATACATGGTAGGCGTCGAGACGATGGTATTGATCGCGAGAGCGAGGAATGAGAGCCATGAGAACAGGACAAAGAAATCCTCCATTTGAAAACGGGCAGCGGATTTCTTCCATAACTGCAAACCAGCCCGTGCTAGGCAGGATGCTGATACAATCACGATCGTTGCATAAGTGGTTGCTGTTACTTGGCCGGCAGTGATAGAGCTCTGCTCTGCCATGGCGAACAGGGCAGGAACTCGAGGGCAGAGAGTGCAGTAAAAGATCACTTCAGGTACTGTGCTTAAAAAAGCCTTCTTTGGTCCTGTTTGCTGATTTCATTGAGTAGCCATGGAAGAGCTCACTCAGAAAAATTAAATCTAGATTCCCCTTCTGTGTCATAACCTGTGACTCCATTTCGAAACACATGTGAATGAGATACATGATGTACATGTATGTATCCGTCTCACTCTATGCCGACATAACTCCGGAGGGGGCATCACCATCCTATCACATTCAGGTATGCATATCATTTGGACTGGTGACTGAAGAGTGCCATAGCTCCGAAATGAAATTGTCACTTGGTGATAGTCGTCATGGGACATCAGGAAGTTCTCTCGTTGGCCTGGATCATACTTGTACAGTGTATCACGTGACATAAATCCATTGATTCGCCGAGCATGCTATGCTTCCCCGGCCTTGAGCTTATCTGTTCACTTCTCGAAGCTACACCTCCGGAGGGGAGGGACGGACCAAGCTATTGTTGTTCACTTATACGGGCAGCTCCGTCCTGATTTTCTGGCCTTATTGTGCGGCTCGCCATTTCTCAACTGATGGGTCTTTGCTTCCATCATCTTGACTCCGTTCCACAGCTCGGTATTTCGCCCGTCTCCAGTGAATCGACGGACAGATAGCTACTTAATTCCACACACATTTTTCTCTCTTCACATGCAGAGATAGGAATTATCGCAGACACGTCAGCGCAACGAGAAATAGGTAAAGCACCAGGCCGTCATGCGGTTAACGCCGCTCTTGCTCCTGGCATCGGCCGCGGTGCCAGGTGCTCTAGCTGCTCGGAAACCATTCAGTATCCACGATGATGTTTTGGCATTTCCACAGGTAATTTACTTTGTTATCTCTCCGGCTCGTTTTGTCTAGATACTTATTGGTATGTAGTTCGATGTCGTCTTTCCGGAAGAGTATATCCTAGAGTCCGAAGCGGCCGCGCGATTACGAGCCCAAGAAGAGCGTTTGTCAAAAGACCAGTCTTCGCATGCGCACTCCCGAAAACGACAAGATCTGGACAGAGCATCGCCGCAGAAGCCGTTGGCAGGATACGGAAATGACCAGGACAAAGCAGACTCTCAACGGGACTCCAAATCCATGCTAGACGACTTTACCTACGAGGAGATGATTCTTCGCGGACAACGATATCTCTGCCAGATACCCCGGGTTGATGTCGGGAATGCGACGGCTGAGGCAGAAAACCATGCCGCCGGTAACAAGACGGAGGAGGAAAATGAATTGGCGCGTGCCACAGAACGAGGATTGGAGCTGCTCCGGGATATGGAAGGCACATGCATGTACTACGTGTCCGGTTGGTGGTCCTACTCCTTCTGCTACAAAAAGCAGGTGAGGCAGTTTCACGCGCTACCGGCCGGCCCCGGAGTGCCCAACTATCCGCCCATGGAAGATCCTACGACGCACTCTTACGTGCTGGGCAAATTCCAGCGGGATGACGACGAGGACGATGGCGAAGGGGATGGAGAGCGGCGCTCTAAGACAGAAGTGGCAGAACTGCAGACCAAGGGCGAGTCGAGGTACCTCGTCCAGCGACTGGGTGGAGGGACGACCTGCGATCTCACGGGAAAGGAGCGCAAGGTGGAAGTCCAATTCCATTGCCATCCACAGTCCACAGATCGCATCGGTTGGATTAAGGAGCTTACGACGTGCTCTTACCTGATGGTGATCTACACCCCGCGGCTGTGTCACGACGTCGCTTTCCAGCTGCCCCAGCCAGAGGACGTGCATACGATTGAGTGTCGAGAAATCATTGCTCCCGAGGACGTGGCTGACTGGGAGGCCATGAAGGCCCATCAGGCCACTCAGAAACTAGTTAATTCTGGGACCCCAGAATTTCCTACAGTGGGCGGGATCGAGGTTGGCGCGATGAAACTGGTGGGCACGGAGGGCAGACAGATCGAAAAAGGTCGGGTGGCGTCTGCCGGCGAGGAGATTGTCGAGGTGGTGGCCAAGAAGGAGAACGGGGAGGTGACCCGATTGTCGCGGGAAGAACTGCAGAAGTTCGACCTGGACCCGGACAAGGTCGATGCGCTGAAGAAGCGGCTAGAAGAGCTGGCTAACGGCAAGGACTGGAAGCTGGAGGTAATCGAATCCAACGGCGAGCGGGGGCTCCGAGGAATTGTTGATGCCGACGAAGAAGAGGAGAATGACAACGAAGGATCTCAGAGGCAGGAACCGCGACAGGGAGGGAAGAAGAAGGAAGAGCAGCAGCCAGCTGAGGACGGTTCCGATGAGGGTAGTGAGGAGGAGATCTTCAAGGAAGAGCTATGACAGGAGATTTTTTTTTATTTTTTTTTTGGTACTCTGTACAGTATTGTATGTTCATCATGAATGTGTATATACGAGATTCTATGGGTCATTTGAATTATGAAAATTAGGCAATATAATTGTCTGTTGTCAGAATCGGCCAAAAACAACGCCATGGCATTGGTTTCAAATCAATTCCGATAGGTATGCCAGTTTCTCACAACATTGTCCTTTTTTTTTTATGTACTCTCGATTGCTAGGAAGGTCATGGTCATGTGCCTACCTGCTTGATGCCTTAGGTAAGCTTTCCTTGGCTTTTGCTGCCAGGGACCGCAGTGCCGGCCGCTCGTGCTGAAGACGTCAAGACGGTCAGATCAGGCCGCAGCAGTGGGTCAGGACAGGCAGGGTTGCGTACCCAACTGCAACAGGAATGCAAATGTGCAAGAGAAGAGCCGGATTGGGTTTCATCTATAAGTATAACCCCTCCATCTCAAACAAGATGATAACTACTTACACTGATGGTCAACCTGATGGCCAAAAGAAAGGAAAAGAAAAGCATTTGACATTCTGGATATCTGCAGATTGTGATCGATTCCTTCTCACCCATATATTAATAGTCCATGCACTGACCTGGCACTACTGATTGATCTATTAATACTGTTGCTGTGTTCGTCTTAGTAGCGCTCCTACTGCCGTTTCCCCAATCACGCGGCCCGAGAACTTGGCCCATCCCACCCGAAGCGGCCACTCTTGTCTTGCCGGTCTCGCCGCACCACCCGCCAAGACCTGGCGGCTTCCCAGCAACACAACTGTTCCTCTTGCAATTAATCTCACCTCCACCCCCGGCCGATCTCCTCTAAGATTACATTAATTACATCTCGAAGCTGGTTCCCGACATCGACACGGGCAGTCTCGCAGCACCAGCATCTACCAGCAGGTCTACCAGCAGCAGCACCCTCGCCGGTAGTGTGACACGCGGTTGGAGCCAGGCAAGGGACCGGTCACCATGGGTTTCCTCGGCGTCTACACCGCGGTCTATGCCTACCAACCGCAGGCGGAGGGTGAGCTGGAGATTCGCGAAGGCGACCTCCTCTATATCCTAGAAAAGAGCAATGAGGATGACTGGTGGAAGGCCAAGAAGAAGGCGGATCGTGACGAGGACGAGGAGCCAGTGGGCCTGGTGCCAAACAACTACGTCGAAGAGGTAAGTAAGGGGCTCTCGTTTCCTGTTCTATATCCCCGGATGGCAGACAGGGCTGGGTCTGGAAGGGATGTCGGTGGAAGTCAGAGAATCAGAACTGTCTATCGTATCCCTTTCCTCTCTGAGATGCTATTATCCTATTGAACATCGATCCCGAAAGGACATCCTGCGGTGGACAAATGTGGTCTGTATCAACTGGCTGACTGACTCTTTCTCCCTCGGGTTTAGGCTCGACCTGTCAACAAAGCCAAGGCGCTCTATGACTACACCCGACAGACCGATGAGGAGGTCTCCTTCTCCGAAGATGCAGAGTTGGTGGTTTACGATACTTCGGACCCGGACTGGACGCTAGTGGGTGTGAATGGAGATTTTGGTTTCGCTCCGGCGAACTACATCGAGCTTCTAGGAGAAAATACTACAACTCAGCATGAACCTGAACCTGAACCTGAACCTGAACCAGAACCCGAAGCCGAAGCCGAACCCGCTCCGGAGCCTACACCGGCTGCTCGCCCTGTTCCGCAGCCGCCAGCAGCTCCCCAGCTTCCACAGCGCCCTGTGCAGACAGAACCAGAGGAAGATAAGACACCGGAACCGAGTTCTGCGGCCACGGCAGCCAACAGCCCAGCGGCCGCCATTGCTGGCATCCTTCACAAGCAACATGGCTCCGTGTCCTCTCAGGACACTGCTTCTCGGCCAGTTCCCCCGCCTCCGCAGCCATCCAGTCAACCCACGCATGACGATGAAGACGATGACAGGAGTCCGAGTCCTGCGCCTGCCTTGCCTCAGCGACCCCCGTCGCAGCACATTAGCGCTCCAGAACGGCGACGCTCGCCCCCAGAACCGTCCCCGCGCCCTCGTCCTCAGTATGCTTCTCTCAGGGAAGAACGGGGCATCCAGGAATCTCCCCCATACAGTCGCGTCTCCCATGTATCGACTCGCTCCCCGTCCGGGTATCACATCTATAACGTAAGTGAAATGGTTTCGGTTATGGGGAAGCGGAAGAAGATGCCTACGACCCTGGGTATCAATGTCGCGACGGGGACGATTTTCATCTCGCCCGAGGATTCAGATGACAACGGCCAAGAATGGACGGCCGACAAGATTACTCACTATTCCATCGAGGGCAAGCACATCTTCCTGGACCTTGTGAAACCGAGCAGGAGTATCGATTTTCACGCGGGCGCCAAGGATACCGCTCAGGAGATCGTGGCTGCGCTGGGAGAGATCGCAGGGGCATACAAAGCAGAAGGGCTGCGGGAGGTCATTGCGGCGGGACAAGGTCCCCGTATGCAGAAGAAAGGGCAGGTTCTCTACGACTTCATGGCACAAGGCGACGATGAGGTGACTGTGGCTGTTGGCGACGAGGTCATTATACTCGACGACAGCAAATCCGATGAATGGTGGATGGTCAGACGGTTGAAAAACGGCCGGGAAGGAGTGGTTCCTAGCAGCTATATCGAGATCACTGGAATCATGACTCCGCCTCCCAGTACTACTGGGATTAATGCAGGCCGATCCACCGTCGAGCAGAACAGACTGGAAGAAGAGCGGCTGGCCAAGGAAGCTGCACGGAAGTCGCGGACTGATTCTATCGACTCGCCACGCTCTGAGGTAGGCCCAGGAATGAAGCTCCCCGAAAGGCGGAGCAGTCTAGTTGCAGTGAAGCATGATGGTAACATGAGTTTGCAGCATCACAAGCGAGATAGCAGATCCGACAGGGGATCGGTGAGCTCCAGGCCAAGTAAGGACCCTCAATCTACCACCCGGATGAGCATGTATCACTGACAAATCTCAGAACCCGACCCGTCGAAGACGAGACAGTGGACCGACCGGACCGGAACGTTCACCGTTGAGGCTCAGTTCATCGGCCTTCACGACGGAAAGATCCATCTCCATAAAGTGAACGGAGTCAAGATCGCGGTTCCAATTGCCAAGATGTCGGTCGCAGACCTCGAGTATGTCGAGAAGATCACTGGCGAGTCTTTGGATGAAGACAAGCCCTTATCCGATATCCGACGCCGTAGCCGATCCGCCGACGCGAACAAGGTTGGTGCACAGCAGGTGAAGCAGCCCGACTACGACTGGTTTGATTTCTTCCTCAAGGCGGGCGTCGGCCCACACCAATGTGAGCGATATGCTCAAAACTTTGCCAAGGATTCCATGGACGAATCCGTGTTGCCCGATATCACCCCCGAGAACCTTCGCACCCTGGGTCTGAAGGAAGGGGATATCTTGCGCGTCATGCGCTATCTTGACGGCATGTTTGGACGGACTGGTTCGAAAGCTCGAGGGAGAAACGTTGCTTTTGGCGGGGAGGAGGTCATCGGCAACGGTGACGAAGGTGGATCAGGCCATTTGTTCTCTGGGCCTGGTGGTGCCCTGCGGAATAACACCAGCCGGAAACCCAGGCCTGCTCCTGCTGTCCAGACTGCAGATGTGGTCGATCCGAAGGCCTTCGAGCAGAAGGACGCTTCCAAGGAAAAGCAGGAGGAGAAACCCGTGCAGAAAGGATTCGACGATGATGCTTGGGAAGTTAAGCCGCCAAAACAGCCTACAACGTCTGCTCCAGCCACGCCAGCGACCACCGCGCCTGCTTCGACGGAGCCGCCGAAGCAAGCTTCACTGGTCGGTGCCATGGCTGACCTCTCTCTCCTCCAAGAGCCTCTGCAGCCGACTCCTGCGCAACCCAGTCAGCCCGCTCAAACCTCCCAACCTGCCTCTACACCAATCTCAGCCCCAGCACAACCGCAGCCGACCACCTCTGCCGCACCTCCACTTCAGCCTCAGCCGACAGGCGCCAATCCAAGTTTCTTCGCTCAGTTGGGGCCTCTGGGACAGCAGTCTGGTGCGCCGGGCCCTGCTCCTGTGCAGGGACTTGCTCCTCAACCCACTGGATTCCAGCAGCAGCAGGCGCAGATGATGCCACCGAGACAGCGTCCACAGCCTCCGCAGAATATCAACCAGAGCTCCTTCCTCCCTCCACCGCCTCAGCGGCCGCTGTCGGCCCCGCAGGACTTCCAGCAGAGCGCCTTTGCTCCTCCGCCATTACAACCTCAACTCACGGGTATTCCTCACACTGCGCCGCAAATTGCTCCACCAGGCCAGAGCCTGGCGGAGCTCAACCAGCAACGGTTCCAGCAGCAACAGTTCAACCAGCAGCCGCTACAACCTCAGCCGACGGGGTTCGCACCTCAGTTCCAAAACGGTCTGATGCCGCAACCGACTGGCTTTGGGCAGCAGCCTGCCTCCCAATTTGGATTCCAGCAGCAGCAGCAGCCGTTTAACAACCAGCCTGGTCAGCAGTTCCAGGGTCTGGCACCACAAGTGACCGGATTCGGGGGCTTCTCAGCACCGCCACAGCAGCCGATGCCGACTGGCATCAACTCTGTGCTCCCACCGCCCTTGCAACCGCAGCGAACGGGGGTCAATGGGTTTGGAAACACAAGCATGAGCATGAGCGCGCCTCCGGTGCCGCCGATTCCACAGCAGCCGACGGCGGCACCTCTACAACCGCAGAAGACAGGGCCTCCTCCGCCTGTCAGGTTTGGCGTCAACAAGCAGGAGCCCAAGAAACTGACTCCTCAGCCTACGGGTCTGAGGGCCAACCTCGCGCAAGCTAGTAAGTTGCCTACCATCAATTTCCAGCATATCTGCCAGAGTGAATACTAACGCTGTTCTCAACTAGCTCCCACAAACCCATTTGGATTTGACTTATAGCTATAGCTGAGAACAGCCGCTTGACACAAATTCGACTATACTATTTGCTGATTGTGACTTGTCCCTTTTGACAGATTGGTGTTACAGGTTGCAGCTGCATGTCATGTCACATGACCATTTCCTTTTAGGCACGTGTTTACCGTGATGAATGATCTTTCGTCCGGGTTCTTCATTCGTCTCCACGCAGCGAAATCGTTTTTCCTTTTCCAGCGTCTCTAGCGTCATGTTTTTGTGATGCTGTATCCAGCGATCTTAGAACGTATTTTTCTTACGTTCGTCTCTTGGAATACATACTCTTTCTGTCATTTTTTTTTCTGTCCGGTCCTGTTTACCTATCTCATCGCTTTTTAATTATTGTTGGTCTTGCTTGCCTTCTATTAACTAAGTGGTGCTAACAGCATAGGCTCTCTTTAGTATTTCCTTTTTCTTTTCTTTTTCTTCTTGTTTCTTGTCGATATATCAGGCGCCTGTTTCCAGGCGGACGAGCGAGCGGGCGACAGGCAGGCAGGCAGGCAGGACAGGATGGACACATTTTTGGATATGGATACTTCATTCAGTCTTGGTCTCAACTAAGCACAGCACAATCCATGTGATTGATTGACTGCATTGGTCATTCCTGATGCACTATCTGTTATGTTCTCTGCTCCGCTCTGCTCCACTCCGTTTTGTTTCCTTTTGGAAAGATCCAACTATACGCCGTTGCTAATGTGATTTCCTTTGATTTCATTTGATTCGATTTGATTCGATTTGATTTGATTCCCTTGTACCTTCGCCTTCGACTTGGACTTTGATTACTTTTCCTTAGTCTATTATATTCTATTCTTTTTCCGTTTCTTTTCGCCTTTGTTTTTCTTTTTGCTGTTTCTGATGTATGTATCTATGTATATAGTCGAACCCGATCGACCCGACGTGACCCGAACAGAACCCGACGTGCATCATAGATGAATGGTACCCATGTCTGTATGTGCGTGCGTGGATAATATATTATTTATTTATTTATTATTATTATAATTTGCAATCTGCTGGCCTGTCTCATAACCTCATCTGATCCTATCCATTAATCAATCCATTGAAAAAAAAAACGCAAAATACCTAGAACCAATCGGCCCCCTCGACTACATCTCGTCCCGTCCTGTCCCTGCGAGACGGGGAAAAGATATCTGATACAGTTTTGTTCTGTCTGTCTGTCCTGTCCTGTTCGAGACTTCGAGTACGCTCATCATGATCATCATCACTGACTACTGACCACAGTTCAATTCGAACCAAATCGATCCAATCCTGCCATTAAATATCATTAAATACCCTTTCCAGACGAGTATAAACGGATCCGAACGCCCTCGGCATGCGAGATCGTCAGACTGAATTTCAGAAGCGGATCGACAATCTCTGGCTGCGCATTCTCCAGCGTGTCGAACTGCTGCAGCAGGCGGACGAGCACGTAGCTCGCTTCTGTGAGGGCGTATTGTTCTGCAGCAAGTAGTCAGCAAACACCAACCCCCACACCACTGATATCTAGGACGAAAATTGAAACGAAAGTATGTACTTACGTCCCAAACAGATCCGTGGCCCCCCATTGAAAGGGAGGTATTCCCACCCTCGCTTCGCGTTCTCCTCCCATCGTTCCGGACGGAACTCCTTCGCGTCTGGACCCCAGATGTCGGTCCGCCGGTGCATGACGCTGACGTAGTACGTGACTCGCTTGCCCTTCTCGACGAAGACCGGGGATTGCCCGTCCGGACCGCCGCCTCTAGGGAGGACGGTGTCGGTGGTCGCCCAGCGAGAGTTGGCGGAGACGGGTGGAAGGAGTCGAAGGACTGGAACAGACAAAAAGTGAGTGATAGGTCAGGACAGAAAAAGGGTTAGATTGTTACCTTCATTAAGGAAGTACCGCAGATACTTGACTTCTCGCAGTCTTTCGATCGTGATGGCGTCTGCACTCTCTGTTGGGGGAAACGCCCGGATGATTTCTTCCCGCAGTCGGGTCCAGACCCTCGGATGGCGCGCAAGGTAGAAGAACGACGAACTGAGCAGGCTGGCGGTGGTATCCCGCCCCGCCAGGAGGATGTTGAGCATCTGGTCGCGCAGGACCTTGCGATCCTGCGTGTCCCTCGCCACGGCTTCGAGGAAGACGTATCGTTTGCTACCGCCCGTAGCAGCATCTTTCGCCTCCGGCTGCTTGCCTCTCTTAATGGCCTGATCGACGTAGTAGTCGACAACCTCATGCACCAGTTTCACCGCCTGCCGGAATTTAGGCGGGTTGACCAGCCAGTACAGATCCTGGAGGCGTCCCCGGTCAACGAGGTAGTCCTGCGACTGGTTGAATGCTTGAGCGAAACCCTGCTCTCCGCCACACTTGGCCAGGGGACCTGACCCGGCGACGAAGTTGGGAGACAGGGAATGGGTGGATTCGCCGAAGAGGAATTCCGTGGCAGAGTCAAGCGTCAGCCGGAAGAAGAGCTCTTGAATATCGAACGCGGTGCGATCTTTGGGCAGAGCGGCCAGGAGGTGGTCGACGTGGTCGCCCAGCAGGCTGATATCTGCTACCTAAATCAGGGTCAGCTTTCCTATTCCCTTGTTCTTTTATATGCAAGAGAAACGTACCTGATCCCTAGTAAACTGCGGCCGCAACAGCGCTCTTGAATGCGACCACCCCGCACCATCCAGCGTAAAAATCCCATCCCCAAGCAACGGATAAAAAATTTCATGTCTCCTCCCGAGCGCAAAATCACTGAACTGCGTCGCCAGAATCGCCTTGATATTCTCCGGATCGACGGTGGTAATATGCGTCTTGCCCAGGGTGGTCTGCTCAAAGGTCCATGCTCCAGCCCGGGCCACCCGCTGCTCGATGTGCTGGAGGGTCTGTCTCTTTTTCGCGGCTTTGAGCAGAGCGAAGAAGGCTGGGATGCCGAATAGGGGGCATGGGAGCCGTGGCGGGGGGCGGCAGCCGCGCGCTCTCGCCAGGCGGCGGCGTCGGAGGGAGCGGATGATGAGGCTGGTGAGGAGGTAGATGGTGTATGTTGCCAGGAAGGAGGCTGCCAGGATTGAGTATGACAGGGCCATGGTAGCTACCTATGTAGCTATCGACCTAGGAACATGTACTGCTCCAGCAGTCTATTCGCAGGAAATAAGACGATAGATATATTTATTCCAGATCAAAAAGATAAAATAGAGAGAGCTCATGAGTCAGTCAATGCATTATACAGTTAAAAAAAAATGCAGAAACACCAATTCATAGATGCATAGCCATTTTAAATAATTATTATACTCAGAATCGACGGGGCATGATGTTTCATCCCCGAACCTCGGCAACGTATCAGCAAGTTACGCGACGTTAGAAGCGGGGGGAGATGACTGAACTGCATCAGGCAACACTTTTATTTTAGCACGCCCCACGAATTATGAAACAGAGGACTTGCCTAGAGAGGTAGGTAGGTATTGAACCTCCTTGATAGGCATGGCATTATTATTTGCATAACCTGCATACGGAGTATTCTGGCTCCACCTTACCGATAAATAATAACCTGGCGGAAGTGGAAGTGGAGAAGCTGTCTGTCTCGCAAGTCGGGGCGACTAATTCCTCCGCACTCCGTACGGATTACTGTAGTCTGTACTGTAGGCTGTAGGCTGTAGCCCAAATAAATTTTCCGCAAACCAAAAAAAGAAAAAAGCATGCGTACTTTACGGAGTAATAATAATTAGAATTGCGTTGCGCTATTTGTTCATCCGGAGATGTCCGAGATCCGAGATCGTTGCGGCTTGCCAAGGTTGATGGATCTGGATTCGTACAGTACGTACGTATCCGACCCGAATCTAGGTCCTGGGATGAGATGAGATGGGAATTCTTAGCACGAGCGATGACTTGCTAGTAGCATATAATAATAATGCGATTATTTCTCCCGGCACCTAACTGATTGATGGTGAAAAAAAAAGACACGTATCTACGATCTACGGATCTAATCTAATCTAAGATATCTTTATTTATTTATTTATTTCATATTGACATTGTTAACTAATTAATTGACAAGGTCGGAGATGCATGCATGCATGCAGCATATTATTCTGCAGATTCGATGATCCTTGCAAAGTTATTTATTATTGATTATTATTACTGGTCTAAAACAGCATGGAATAAAAATAAATTTACTTAGGTACACTATGTACTGTATTTACATACAAACATACCCAGTCCAACCAGACTGGGTGTTCAATCACTCCTGCGTTTACACCATCTGACCATCAATAATAATATTCATAATATTCACGATTTACGTCTTACTCCAGGTGATTACACAATCACGCATTTACTTACGTACAGCATATGCATACTTGGTCGACAACCCCATATTGTACTCGGCTTGTATCTTACTCTGCAAACCCTGTTGTAAGCACTACAGTAGTTCGATTACTGTAAGTAAGATGCTGGATAATATGTATGTACTGTACAGTACGTAAATATTTGTGCTGCATCATAGCCCTACCTTTACTCTATATGAATTCGAGACTGACTACAAATGCTGTAGAACACAAACATATCTTAATTTAGTAACATGAGCCTTGCTCGTCAGATACAGTCTGTGGTCAAATGTTCCCCGGGAGCCGCAGGGCCCATTTTCCCGCAAACCCTGCATATTTCAGCCTCCATTCATTCAAAAATATTATATATAAAGGGTAATTTACAATAGATTTTTAGTTAGAAAATTTGTCAGATTAGATTTTTTTTATATATATAGAAAATTTGTTTACCTACTATTTAAAGCCTATAATAACTACTTTTTTGAGGATAAAGTTAGGTTAATCCAAAATTTCCTAAAAGAAGAAAAATTCATATCTAAAAAAAATGAACCCCTTAATATTAATTATTTTTAAATAAAAATTATATAGTTTATTCTCACAATATATAAGAAAAAAATTTTTATTAAAAAGATATCAATCAAATCTATATTTTAATTATTTATTTTTAAAGTGTTGAATAAATATTTTGGGGAAATTTGGTCGAAGTTCATGGTTAAAAATGTTATAATTATGTTGATTTAATTGAAAAAAAAGTTTGTATATATAAAATTTACCTTCACTAATTTTCCAATTAAAAAAATATATTTTCCTAATACCCTTACTGTATAATTTTGTTGAGAAGTAAACTTATAAAGTATGCGAAGGTTTGCAGGAAAATACGCTCGTGGCGGGTAATACTTAAGGTCTAGTACTATACCACTCCAGTTGAACCGCTGGCTTCGTCTCTGGGAAATCAAGGTAAGGACAAAGATAAAAAGGAATTATATCTACAACTAACCTATATACGACTACTTTTATTTCCTATAATCTAGACAGTATTATAGTAGATATTGACTTTGCGTGTTAGGCATATATATAATATCTAGTATAGAGACTGTCTTAATTTGGCGGTCATCATTTGAAGTGGTTCCCTATAACCTGGCTGGTATAATGTAGAGACACCTGGATTAGATGAGAGTGATTCGTTGTACTGTACATACATCATGACTATCATCAAGCTGGATACCTGTCAAAGAATATATACAAACCAACATTATAACGTACACAATTAATACCACCTACTGGAGAATTCTGCTACTCCGGCCGGAAGGAAACCACCTTGCCAAACGTATCCGCCATCCCCCAAATACCGTGGCGCAGACAGCTCAGCTGCACAATCTGCGAGTGGTCGACAAACACATTGACGTCCACGCCAAACTCGCGGATGTACCAGTTGAACACTTTTGGATCGGCCGCCTCGAACATGATCTTCTCCGGTGGCAGCTCCTTCATGATCGTGCTCACCACGTCCGTTCGCCACGACTTGACGTTCTCCGTGATGCCCTCGGATTCGATCATCAGCCGCTCGACGCCCGCGTCGAGGAACTTGCGGCCCATGTTGATCAGCTTGCCGGGGTCCGAGGTGCCAATGGCTTCCAAGTCGCTGGTGGAGGTGTCGCCACCGGCACCGAATTGGATGCCCAGTTCGGGCTTCGCTTTGAGCCCGTACGAGTGCACTTTGTCGACGAGCCGCAGCCAGTCATCGCCGGGAATCGAAAGGAAGCCAGACGATATCTCGATAACATCGAAGCTGGTTGACAGTCAGTTACTTCTGTTTACTGGATCTGCAGGATGAACGTGGCTACCCACCCAAGATCCTTGCATTTCTTCAAATACTTGTCGAATACCGATTCAACGTACGGATGGGTGAGGAGGTGCTCAGCCCATCCACCCTGCATAGGTTAGCATGAGCTAATGCCAAGTGCAGACTGGAAATTTGAGGGAAGCGCAAGATCATACAGTCGACACGTAGACATCGTGCGAATGAGCCAGGTCGATCAGCTCTCGGAGTGGTTTCTCTTCAAAGAGGGAGAATGATCCTGTAGGAAGCAGGAACTGATCAGCATCCACAGATACGTAGGATAATGTCTATCAACTCAATGGCTTCTAGACACACCTCCTGCGAATTTGAGACCGTCCACATGTGTGCCCATCCTGTCGATAAGATCATTACGTCAGGATCTGCTCGAAGCACGTTGGTTTTCAAGGTCTTACGTTTCCAGAACATCTGCTAGATAACGCTTTCCCATGACCTAGGAGGCACGTATTCACATTAGCAAGGATATGTCACGTGTAACGGGTCAGTCTGCACGTACAGTGTAATATGGCCCCCTGATCTCCGTAACTCCCCTACTCCTAGGCTTCGCAGGCCGGGGATTCGAGCGTGCAAAGCCAAATCCATTATCTTTGTCTTGAAGGAGGATGGCACCTTTCTTGTTCGTAGCGGGTGTGGTTGAGAAGGAGGAGCGGGAGGCTGCTACTGTCGTCGGAGTCGCGGCTTGGAGGATCTTCTGGGTTGAAGCAGCAGCATTGGCAGGCCGCTTGAAGGACGCAGCAGTCACCGCGTTACGGATTGAGGGGAACATGGTGGTAATTCCTGTTGAATCTCGAAATCAAGGATGATCTCGAATTCACAGAGATGAGATTGACAAGGAGCAACTATATATATACTAGTAGAGATATTGCCCTTCGATCAAGAATACAGTATTATTCGAGTCAAAAGGAAACAAAGGAGTTATCTTCTAGTTGCATTAATACTTCTAATTCTTACAAGGCTTGAGAATATCACCGAACTCCTCGACGTACGCCAGCGCTCCATTGTTCTGATGCTTGGATGTCGATTTACGCCAGCTTGACGTAAGGTCGTATATGTACACAGTGTATCTCTGCTTTGACCACGCCCAGATCTCGACTGATGACTGTGCTCGTACCGGACTTGCATTTATGTAACTATCTTCTTCACGATTTGCAGCGTGTCGAGTCAGCAAACTGGGTGAGGTCAACATGGCGACAGATGACATCATGTCACGTGTTGATAATTCGATTATCGGTGTTTACTGCCTGAGGCAGCATTATGTAATCTGATCAACAATACGTGCAAAGAGGTGCAATCTCTCAGACACGAGAAAACTTGATTACAGGCAGGATACAAGCAGATGCTGCTGCCAACAATCACAACTTAATTGTGGTGAAAAAGCATAATTATTATGCACGCAGTCGCTTACGTGGAGTGAGACTCCTAGACGAGACGCACAGACTCGATCTCCAGTCTCCACAGGCCAGTTACCCCATCAGATAAGACATGGCCCAGTTACCCATTCTCACCACTGCTGCATCGCGGATCCTCTCATCTCTCCGTCTCCGCTCTCCTCATGGCGATCTCATCAGCATTTATTACTGTACCGAGTACCGACTTTGCTGCCTGGCATCCGGCTGGATCCGGCCCAACCGAGCTTCCCCTCCCGTGATCACTGCGAAGATGTGGGGGAAATCCTTTACCAGCATCACGCGTGACTCGACTCAGATGAGTCTGGCTGGTTATAGCCACGTCGATAATTCCACACCATTGTATCATCGGTACCTGTACCGCCGGCAGATCTTATGAACTATCTAGCACTGTCCCTAAGATTCCCGCCAAGTCTCGTTCGCACTGTCAACGATCATGTGGGGAACAGGGACTCGCTCGATACGTCATGGACAGCATGATTTCTCAACTGTCGACCTGAAGGCTGTCTCTGCTGGAGTCGTTACCCAGCTATGCCACAGAAGATACGTTTCGAAACATGCTTTTCTTGAGGCTAGTAGGAACTCCGGGTGATGCTGCTGATGCCTAAGGACTTCACGGAAAATATCCCCGACGAGCATGATTTGATTCGTCATCTTCCATGCAGCAGGTTCAGTTTGTCTGCCCTGTACGAATCAGACGCGTCGCCTTCTTTCATGCCAAACCCAATCACCTTCGCCACTGACCAGCAGCTGGAAGCTTTCCTAAGCTCGCCGGTATCTTTCTTTTCCTCTCTGCCAGGACAATTGCATTGCTCTTTTCCCGGATATGTTGTCCGGGTTGCTTGGCCAGCGGTGTCTTCTCGTGGGATATCGAACAAGCTGCCGTGATGATTTCTTGTTCGTGTGATATCTGGAGAGGCGCACGTAATGGCACCCAATGGCGTCTGCTTATACAGTCGTGTGCCTACCTCAAATTGCCTTCCTCGGTCTTGATCTACCCATGGATCGACGTCGATCTCATGTCTCTGCTATTTCTACAATTGGCAAGTTGACAATGCGACCCGGGGAAGCTGCCTGCCAAGCTCTGTGCAGACATGGCAAACCCTGTTCCATTGTTGACCTCCCCCTGACCTCACTTATATACCTCCTATTATTAGGCGCATTGCAGTAATCCTTCGTCGGTTCCGGTTCCTCCGGACTGCCCTGGCCCCGTTGCTGTCCCTGGGCAGGGATGAATCAGTCGAACTTGGATTTCTCACAAGTTCTTTTCTGATACCAATATCCATAATCTTAAGACAGGTTTCTGGGCTTACAAACCGTTCTTGCAGGGGTCTGACCTCTGATTGTCTGTTACATGTCCTCCTGCCCTCTCGTTTGATACCCCCCATTATCTGTGAGTTAGAAAGGGTCGAAAGCCGGATTGCTGTTGCACCTCGCTGTCACACGAAGTGGTCTCCCTTCTCGTCAATCACTATGGGGGCGGCAACGTTTATCGAGCCGTTGATGGTCTTTGTTCTCCTTTTGGGAGGCACCTGGCTCAACCGCGACACTGATCGTCTTGTGTCCCGTAAGGCCTATTGGCGAAATGCACATTCGGGAAGCCACTCCTGTGACCGATCAGATTCTTTAGAATCGGGCTTGACGAGTCCTACAGACAAGGATGAATTGTTGGAGCACCGATCGGTGTCACCGTCCTTGCTGGTCTCTCAAGAGAAACCATGGCGGAAACGCGAGCTGAGCATTTTGTCATGGAAGCTGGAGGTGCTCTCGCCAAACACGGCTGCGTTTCGACATCGACTGCTCAGCCGTTTGCTGCGCCGGTTTCCTTTCCTGGTCGAGTGCTGGTACTGGGCATTGGTATACTGGGTGAGTTGATCGGTAGAGCATATGCCAATAGATATCTGACGTCGATGGCAGACATACCAGCTCGGACGAGCGTTCACTGCGGTAACTCTCAAGGAGGACACTGTAGAAGCTGCGAGGAAGCACGCTTTGCAGCTGGTTCAGATCGAACGGGCATTGGGGCTCTTCTGTGAACTTGAGATACAACATTTCTTCATGCGCCATCCGCAGCTGATGAGTTGGACCAACTGGGTTTACTCTTTCATCCATATCCCCGGCACGATTTTCTTCTTGATTTGGCTCTACTACTACACCACGACACGCAATCGACTGGTCAGCCCCTTGGAAAACCGATTGAATGGGTCTCCGGCAGGTCCGCCGCTGTACGCAGCTCGCCGGCGAACTATGGCTGTCTGCAATCTCCTCTCATTCGTTGTCTTCACGCTCTGGCCTTGCATGCCACCTCGCCTTCTGAGCGATCAGAGTATCCAGGATGCGATCGGCGAGGATAGAAGCTATGGCTTTGTCGATACCGTGCACGGCGTCTCAGGAGTCGCTAGTGTCTGGACGAGGAACCGGTTTTGCAATCAATACGGTAAGCTAAGAAAGCAGCCATCCCCCAGAATCCTCGATGTTGGTAGAATCACTTGCTCATTGCAGACAGCTGCGATGCCTTCGCTGCATTTTGGTTATTCGTTGATGATCGGGCTCACCGTCATGACGATCCCTCTTCCTCCCAAACATCGCCGATCCACATCGAACCGGATTCCCATCTTCCACCGCTTCAGTCTCCGGATTTCCCTCCCTTCGTGGCGCCGTCTCGTTTGCGTTGCCATGGGCCTTGCTTACCCTCTGGTGATTCTGGCTGCCATCATCGCGACTGCCAACCACTTTATTTTGGATGCTGTGGCTGGGGCCATCGTCTGCTTCTTGGGCTGGTGGGGAAATGGTGTGATATTGAACCTGCTGCCCCTCGAGGACTGCTTCCTCTGGCTATGCCGTCTCCACAAGCCTGAACGGCAGATAGTGGATGTCTACGAAGCCGTGGAGGACCCGGACGATAAAGATGCCGTGAGATATGCTGTGCTCGTCCGATGAGCTTCATCGATCCCGGATGGCAGTCTGCAATGTCTCTTACTGAAAAGGGCCCTTTCTTGTCCGCTGTCTAGATCACATCGCCATTCTCGTGGACTCTTCCAGCGACCCGGTCCTGACGACTGTCGATTTCCTAATCTTCACAATCTCACTACACCTAGTCATCTCCTATTCTCTCTTTTCTTGATGAACGAGTCAGAAAACGAACCTCCAATCTGGCTCCCGTCTGCGCTGCATTCTCCACCTGTACATAATTCCCTAGAAATGTCAATTCTCCAGGATATACCTCACCTCCCTGTCGATGCTTCAATCACACTCTCGTGCTCTTGATGCGTGGGAAGGTTGTCTGTGATGCTCCTGGTGATCAGGCTGCTCGTCCAGGACATCTGCCATGGCGCTGTGTGATTAGCAGTTGATTCTAAGCTTGGTCTCCCCTATAACTGGATCTCGCACGAAGCCCATACGTCCTCTGGAGATAGCTCTGACACTCCCTGCATGATGGTGATTGCTGTAACAAAAGACTGGCAGACTTGCCGAGAGCAGAGGTGAGTCCATCCAGTCAGCGTAGCCGTAGATCGGGACATTGTCCACCGCCACGGCAGCCCGGCCGGCCTCTCCGTCCATCTCATCACTGTCGGTGAGGCTGCTGCGGCACACCCACCATAAGCCATCCATCCATCCCGTGGCACATCCATCTCCCATCCACCTTTATCCACCTTTTGCCATCTTCCACCGCCTCTGTAGCCGTCGTATAACCCTCCACCCAACCCTCTTTCCTGTCTCTCTCGCGTGGTGGCCCAATCCTCCACAGCGTCGAGCACACGACTCGCGGCTTTCCACCAGCCACCAAATAAGCCATCAGGTGCTGTTCGACTGTCGAACCAGGCGCAACAAACTGTACTTGGGGAATTCCATTACGGTCGCAGCTCCCGCACGTACCTCTCTCGCACAACCATCTCTCTGTCGCTCAGGTGCATCTCCCCATCCTGATTTTCTTCCTCTCCTCCACTGGGCATTTATCCTACCCCGTGTTCCTACGTCGTAGCACAGAGGAACGCTGCTTGTTGCGTTGCGGCTGTGTCTGCGTTTGGCGCGGCCTGGTCTCCTCCATCATCCGCAGGCGGAATTCTCGTCGCCTCTAACTTCACCCGCGTCCTCCACAGAAAGTCGTGTTTTCTGCTCTGGATAGAAGCACTCCTTCCCAGAAGCTTTAGCTGGTGCATCTCCTACGACTGAAGAACACGTGTTTTGCCACTTTTGAGCAACCTCGTGCTTTGGTTCCTGCCATCGATCGGTCTACACAGGAAAGAGCGCGCGTGGTAGAGAGCCAGCTCTGTTCTATTTTGTTCTATTTTGTTTGATTGTGTGCTGTGCGTTGGCTACGCCCGTTGCGTCATTTGCTGTTGGGCGGTGCGGCTGCGCTGCTCCCTTCACACGCGTTGCGTCGCTCGACTCCCGCCACGGTCCCGTCTTTCGCGACCTTCTCCACCATACCGCCTCTCTCTCTTCCTCCATCCCATTGAAAACTCCCATCCCATCGGGATCTCATCCATTTCTATCTCTCCCATCTGATTTCCGCCGCGCATCATGTCTGAAGAGTCTTCAGTCGCTCCAGCAGTGTCTGCAGACGCCGGAGACTCGGTGGCTGGGCGCGCGCCCTCCGCCGAGCCTAAGACCGCTGCCCCGGAGTCCGCGTCGTCGGAGTCTCGTCCTGAGAACGAGGCAGAGAAAGCTCCTGACGGCGACAACAAGCCTACCGGTAAGCAGAAACCTGCCCTCATCCTGAAGTTCAATGTGACGTCGCGTCTGCTGACCCGCGTATCTACTACCGCGTAGAGGGCGCCACTGAAGAACCAGCAGAGACGAAGCCTGCGGAAACAACAGCGCCCGCTGAACCTTCCGAGGCGGACGGCAAGGAAGAGGAAGAAGCTGCTCCTGTCGAGGCTGAAAAGGTTGAGGTCAACGGAACGCCCGCCTCGGTTAAGAAGACGCCAGCGAAGCGCAAGTCTACAGGTGGCGTGTCATCCGCAAGAAAGAGGAAGTCGCAACAACGTGTCACGCATCTTGACGCTAAGCCCGGAGAGTATTATCTCGCGCGTCTGAAGAGCTTTCCGCCATGGCCAGCGATCATCTGTGACGAGGAGATGTTGCCACAGTCCCTACTGAACACGCGTCCGGTAACTACAAAGCAAGCGGATGGCACGTACAAGGAGCCGTATGCCGATGGAGGCAAGCGAGTGTACGAGCGGACATTCCCTATCATGTTCTTGGAGACCAATGAATTGTGAGTAGTACCTACATGTTGGCCAGTATTTGCCTCTTCTGTGACAAGATGCTGACGGGTTTGTGTATTCCAGCGCGTGGATCCCCAATACGGATCTCACTCCTTTGGACCCGGAAAGCTGCAAGGATGTGCCTGAGAAGGGAAAGAACAAGACTCTGATTGCTGCGTACAAGGTTGCCGCAGAGAATCACGATCTCCAGTACTTCAAGGACCTGCTGGCCGAGCATCAGCGTGCTGTGCAACTGGAGGCCGAGGAGCGAGAGGCCAAGGCGGCAGCGAAAGCCGCTTCGAAGGCTCAGAAGGAGGAAAAGAAGAAGAAGCGGAAGAGCATGGATGTCGTCGAAGAGGCGGAGGATGTCGAGATGGCCGATGCCGAGGAGGAGGACCACAAGAAGCCTAAGAGCGCCAAGAAGCGCAAGAAGGATGCTGAAAGTGATGCAGAGGCTGAAAAGGTGAGTTGATGCCTACCGCGGTGACGTGTAGACTTGTGAAATTTCTGACATGGCCTCAATCTAGCCGGCCAAGACGCCCAAGACCACCACCAAGTTGAAACTGACCACCCCGAAGACTCCCGGAACTGCGGAAACCAAGAAGACTGTTACTTCAGCGAAGACCACCAAACAAAAGAAAACCGGCAAGATGGTCAGCGAGGAAGAGACCACTGTCGAGACTCCCAAGGAGGCGCCGAAGCAGATCGATCCTCAGGAGGCTAAGGCGAAGAAGGAGAAAGAGAGTATGTTCTACCCGTCCCTGTCACATATTAGTAGACGTGTAGCCTAACACAGCGACAGTTCTCTTCATCCGTCACAAACTCCAGAAGGGGTTCCTCTCGCGAGACCAGGCACCCAAGGAAGAGGAAATGGCTGCCATGTCGAACTACATCTCCAAATTGGAAACACATACCGATCTGGAAGTCTCCATTATCCGCGCGACCAAGATCAACAAGGTGCTCAAGGCGATTATCAAGTTGAACTCGATCCCCAAGGACGAAGATTACCAGTTCCGACGCCGGTCCATTGATATCCTCGCCAAATGGAAGAATCTGCTGGAGTCCGACGTTGCCGCTGCTGCTGCGGAGGAGGCGAAACCAAAAACCAATGGAGTTCATAAGGAGGATGAGGGCGCCGAGGCTGAGAAGGCGGAGGCAGGTGCGCAGGACACGGAGGAAAAGCCCGCCAAGGAAGAAGAGAAAGAGACTGGAGAGTCCAAGGATGAACCGATACCCGACGCCGAAGCAGGGGAAAAAGAAAAGGCGCAGGCTCCAGAGCCAGCGAAGGAAGAAGAATCCCAGGCGGCGGGCGAGGAGAAGCCAGCCGAGGAGAAGCCTGAGGAGAAGGCTGAGAAGACAGCTGAAGAGAAGCCAGCTGAAGACACAACTGCATGAACTCTCGTCTCGTCGACATTTTTGCGGTGGTTTTTTTCTATCCAGTAGGTGTTCTATTTGTCAGTTCTTTTCCTACCATGATGTCTGCTGTTTCTCCGTTCTTTCCATTTGGGCGTGAGCAGTTGAGGCGGCAAAGAAAAGCGTTGGTTGGTTTTTTTTTCCTTTTTTTTTTTCGATTTTTTTTTGGTTCTGTCTTAGTGTAAATCTATGATTGTTTTCTCTCGTTATTCTCCTGTCATACCTGTTTACCCTGAGAAATAGTTTTCATTTTGAGATGGAGCACGAAGGGTGGAATGATTCCTGGTCGACTTCGCACGATGAAGTCGATCAGTCGAGTCGACCTGTCGACAATTACCCATTCAGGACAGTTTCGTCGGCAGGCCAGGTTATTAATCATCAGGGTGGGAATCTGTGTGCTGCCGACGGCTACTTATAATGTACTTCCAAGGAGGAACAACAGAATGTGGCTTTTATCTAATCATTTATTTTGTTTGCTTCAGTGTTCTCCAGACCCCTGACGTGCTGAAGTGTTAGAGTGGTAGTTTTCCAATGTCTTCATTTTCTATCTCCTGATCCAGTTCAAGTGAGAACAATGAATTGGCCTGGAGAGAGGAATATTACAGTAGTCCTTGCTGTATTCCTTATAATATGGGAAAAATTCAGTAGGTGTCTTTAAAGGAAAATGTTGCAATTAGTCTGTGTATCTGTACTTTTTTTTGCCGATCCATTCATATGCTTCAAATATAATAAAGTAATGAAGTAACGAAGTAATCAGCTGGCGTAATGGATGTCAGATTGTTGCTATTTTGTGCATGCTTGTCTATCCACAGTCGGTTCGTTAGTGTCACGGCAGATAGGTTGGTTAGGTAGCCCCGATAAGGAAAACATGAAAACAGCCGCATCTCCTTCTCAATTTGAAGATTATTTCACCCGTTTTTCTTTCTGCTGAATTCACACCTCTCCGCTCTTCTCGCCCACTGGGTTGGGCAACTTCAACCGCGCACATGCTTCTGGCCTGTACGAAGTCGCAATCAGTGTACCGATGCTCCAGTTGACTGGCCTCCTGCTACAGCGGCACAGGGAGGGTCTCGGAATTGTCGGGTGGGATTAGCGATTCGAGGAGAACCTCAGCTGGTTGTGAGTGCGGCTGCAGAGATTTCAGCTGGGCACTGGGAACGGGAACAGCAACCGCGGCGTGATTCGATTTCAATCGCTTCTGGGGTCGCCAGGGCATGGAGCATGGCCGCCGCCGGGCGATCGACGGTAGCATCCCTGGGCTTAATGATCTTGGACGCGACGTGTCCCTCCCGATTGCGTGTTTTCGCTTTTCACACAACACGACCAAGACCGCTCCACTGCAAAGCAACACAGACGAGATCGTTCCATTCGAGTCATGCCGCTTGGTCCTCGGCGAAACCGCGCATCTCCTACCGCATAGCGGGGTCGTGCTCCGCGAAGGGCCGCCGCTTTCATTTTGAGAAGAATACCTACGATTTCGATCCGACGGTGCAGGAGGCCCTTGGTCTGATCCACGACGGCAAGGATCATTCGACGAAGCGCAGGAAGAGACCGGACAGCGGCGAGGATGCCTTCTTCGTGAGCAGAATCGGCACAACGGACACGGGGGCTGTCGCGTTCGGCGTGGCAGACGGCGTGGGAGGATGGGCCGAATCTAGGGTCGACCCGGCGGACTTTTCGCATGGGCTGTGTAGCTACATGGCCAGGGAGGCACTGGACTGGAGTTCTCCGGCAGAGAAGCTGCGGCCGAAGGATCTGCTCCAGATGGGGTATGACAGGGTGTTGAGGGACCGATCTATCGTGGCTGGAGGCAGTACAGCCTCTATAGGAGTCGCGCAGACAGACGGCAGTGTGGAACTAGCGAAGTATGACTGGACACCTTCATCCTCAGACTGATATATTGAAGAGCTTGTACTGACTGCGTGAAACAGTCTCGGCGACTCTGGCTCCGTTCTCCTCCGTCTCGCTGCCGTGCATCATTACTCTACGCCTCAGACCCATGCATTCAACACACCCTACCAACTCAGCGTGATCCCACCCCGAATGCGCGCGCAGGCCGCCATTTTCGGTGGTGAGTATTTCGAGGACCTGCCCCGGGACGCGGCGGTGACGAACGTGGCCATGCAGCACGGCGACGTCCTCGTGCTCGCGACGGACGGTCTATTCGACAATCTCAACAACCAGGATATCCTCAAGATCGTGACGGGGCGGATGGTCCTGGCTGGGGCATGGACTGGCAAGCCCCAGGGCGGTATTGGCGTTTCACCCCGTCTCTCTGAGCTGACCCGACCGGGCGGGCTCGACTCGTTGTCATCACCTCCACCTGCGTCCAGCAGCACTGTTACTGCCAACTCTCGCACTGGTCATACCCTCCAGGGCCTCCTCGCAGCCTCGATTGTCGGCGAGGCCAAGATTGCGAGCGAGGACATGCGACGCGACGGGCCTTTTGCCAAGGAGGCACAGCGATATTTCCCATCGGACTGGTACCGCGGCGGCAAGGTTGATGACATCTGTGTGGTAGTCGTCATGGCCGTGGAGGAGTCATGACCATGCTGACCTGTGTCCTGGAGACGAAACGCACGGGATACGTTTTTGTCAATTGGCAACAAGAGAGAACTAAAAGAGGCGTGTTTATTCAGGCCAAATCTGCTCCATCGCATTGCTTATTCTCATCAGATGTACAGATATGTGGCATCGCTTGTCACTGTCATTTACATTTTTTGACTTGTTGATTTACTCTCTTCTTCTTCTTCTTCTTTTTTCTTACTGCCTGTACAACATATCACCCACTTTTATGTTAGATTTATTATCTATCTATATACCAAGTGTCTATAATGATTCTTCAAACTGCAACAGTTGCCTGACCCTATTTTGAAGCTTTTGAAAAGTCATTCGGGGGATCTTTTTCTCACTCTGATTCTTCTCTGTGATTGACCAACTATGCATAGTCTCTAGCATCTCTGGTCGTCAGTTCTGTTGTATTCTGTCCTGTCCTTGCTCCCAGATTGATTTGCATCGCTTGCTTTCAGCTGTTTGCACTGTATAATGTGTATCTATATAACTGTGCAGATAGATCATATTGTGAGAATATGGAAATATCGTCTAACTAGAATTACTTTTTTTTCTGCAATAAATAGCAGTTTTTAATTATGACTTACGATGTCAAATAAGGAATTTTGATTGAGGATTATTTTCAGCTCTCCTGCATATCTTAATTGTGGGGCTGGATGCCTCAGCGGGCAAACCATCCAGCAAGCTGGAGCAAGCAAGCAAAGCTTCTCAGCTTCCCTTCCGCAGCCAACCCACTCGATCCCGCAGCAATCTGATACCCCAAACGCAGCCCCGCTGCTGGGCTCTCCTTGCGATCAAGTTCTCCTCAAGCTCTCCTCGGCAATATTTCGCAAGGTTATTTCAGGAGATAGCTAGATATTCCCAAGATGATGCACCCTCAGAGACAGGCGTATGTGGAGGACGCCCAGGTAAGAGCTCGCTCCCAGCAACACAGCCAGTTGCTGCTTGCTGCTTGCTGCTAGCTGCGTGTCTGGCAATTTTTCTCAATTGCTCTAGATAATCCTGATTATACTCTCAAGGAAAAGTTCTCAGGACTACTGCTGACGACGTGTCTAGGATACTGAGCAGGGCATTGATCTCAAAGATGTTCGTAAGTTTCCTCTCTCCATGCCTTCGTCTTGTTCGCGTCTGACTTGAATATCTGCAGCCGTCGATCGTGACTATGACCTGCCATCCGCTGCAGCGGGCATCCCCCCCGAAAGGGCCTCCGCGATTCTCTCGCAGTTCGAGCGAAAACGGCGAGCGGCAGCGATCGCGGTCCCGACGGACGACAACAAAGTGCGCGCCCGACTACGCGAACTAGGCGAGCCCATCACGCTCTTTGGCGAAGGCCCCGCCGACCGACGGGATCGATTACGCGAGCTCCTGGCCGATCTGGCGGAGAAGCAGGAAGCTGTCGGGGCGGGAGATGTGGAGATGCGAGAAGCCACTGCGGAGGCAGAGCAAGCGGAGGAAGAGGCCGAGCAGCAGGAGGAGTTTTACACGGAGGGCAGTCAGGAACTGCTGAACGCGCGGAGAAAGATCGCGCTGTACTCTTTACCCCGGGCCAAGGCACGCGTCGCCAGGCAGAAGGAGGAATCGACGATACCCCTGCGAACGCACATCAAGCACCGCAAGGCGATCAAGGAGAAATTACAGGGCTTTGATCTGTATGGGTCGCAGATTGCGGGCGAGCGGCCAGTCAGCATCACACGATTCTCACCCGACGGGCAGACAATCGCGGCAGGAAATTGGGCAGGCGGGATCCGACTGCTCAGCGTCCCGAATCTCGAAGAAAAGGTCAACCTCCGCGGTCATACGGACCGAGTGAGTGGTCTGTCCTGGTTCCCCGGCGCCACGCTGCCTGGCTCGAACGTGTCCGAGTCTGCTGTGAATTTCGCCTCTGGAGGCGGCGAGGGAAACGTTGTTCTCTGGTCGTTGGATAAGACGCAGCCTCTCGCGACGCTGTCGGGTCACTCTGAGCGTGTCTGTCGCGTCGAGTTCCACCCGTCGGGGCAGTATTTGGCCTCGGCGTCCTACGACACGACCTGGAGGCTGTGGGACGTCGAAACGACGACGGAGCTGCTGTTGCAGGAGGGGCACTCGCGTGAAGTTTATACGGTAGCCTTCAATTCTGATGGTTCTCTCCTAGCCAGTGGAGGCCTGGACAGTCTTGGTCGGATTTGGGATCTCCGGACCGGTCGCACTGTCATGATTCTCGAAGGCCATATCCGCGAGATCTTCGCCCTGGACTGGGGCGTGGATGGCTATCGGGTGCTGTCGGGCTCTGGAGACGGTTGGGTTAAGTGCTGGGACTTGAGACAGGTGCGATGTACGGGCAGTATAGGCGGGCATCGCAGCGTCGTGGCAGACCTGCGATGGTACAAGGGGACAGAGTCATCGGCGTCGTATCTCCCATCCACGCAGACACAGACACAGATGCAGAATGGCGCTATGGAAACCAGCCCGACCCCGACCCCGACCCCTGGCGAGTCCGCACCGTCCCAGCAGACACTGCCCCAGCCCCGGAAAGCGGGCACGTTTTACGTCACGGCGGGATTCGACCGCAACGTCAACATCTTCAGCGCCGATGACTGGGCGTTGGTCAAGACGTTGAGTGGACACTCGGACAAAGTGCTCAGCGTCGATATCAGCGATGACGCCAGGTGGATTGCGAGTTCGAGTCATGATCGGACGGTGAAGTTGTGGGGGATTGAATAGGAGGACGTGGAATGCAACGCA
Source organism: Rasamsonia byssochlamydoides (assembly GCF_041956645.1). Taxonomy (NCBI): domain Eukaryota; kingdom Fungi; phylum Ascomycota; class Eurotiomycetes; order Eurotiales; family Trichocomaceae; genus Rasamsonia; species Rasamsonia byssochlamydoides. The sequence continues at coordinate 131,474 of NW_027192447.1, read as the reverse complement.
GAGAATCATTTGAATTCTGATTGTGACTCCCTGAAGTTGATGGCTGGCCGTCGCCAGTTGGCGCAGGACTAGTCGAGAGGAACCTTGGAGCAGATCTTCACGCTTCAGCACGACGAAGAATTACAGTGGACTGATCCAGAGATCTCCGTGATCGTGCAGCCCGCCTTGAATTACCTACCCAGTCATCTGGAGCTTTCAAGCTTTCTACACCGTGGTGGCTTTTGTCTGGAGCACGGTGTGGACAGTGGACCACTGGTCTTTCTACCAGGTCCAACTGAAAATCTCGACTCGACTGATAGGATTCGATTCGCAGCGATGATGTGCTGGTCAACCAACTCAACGAACGAATAACCTGGATAATAATAACTACTTGACAAGGTCACGTCCAATGTTGTCCGTACCTACCTACCTATCCAGGTGTGTACATACCTAGGTAAGGTAGCCTGGACGTCGCGCCTACAGTTCCCACTCATGCCGACAACGTGCGATAACCAGGGACCTAGGTAGCTATGTATGTACTGTATAATACATAGGGAGTAGCAGGTATGGATCAAATCTACTACAGTAATTAATGGTCGAGACCTAGCTAGTTAGCTAGCTCGCTGCTAATGTCAGGACTCTGAAATGCTATAGACATGATTCTAGTTAAAAAGATTTGTTAAGGTTGCCGAGCCATGCAGCAGCATTGCCGCATCTACTTCATTCAGGTATAGCATGTCAATGTACTGTAATATATTCTTCTTATTATTATTGCGTGGGTCAGCGTGCAGGTACAGTACTAGGCCATAAGTACCCGCCATGAGTCTATTTTCCTGTAAAGCTCGCATATTTTGTGAGTATATTTCTCAACAAAATTATACGGTAAGGGTATAAACTTAGACCAAATTTCTCTAAAGTTTTTTAACTATTAAAAATACATAATTAAACTATAGACTTGATCGATATTTCTTTAATAAAGAAATATTCTTATATATTAAGAGAATAAACTATATCATTCTTATTTAAAATAATTAATATTAAGGGGGTTCACTTTTAGATATGAATTTGTTTTTATTTTTTTAGGAAATTTTGGCCTAAACTTTATCCTCAAAAAAAGTAGTTATTATAGGCTTTTAGGTAAATATATTTTTTTTCTATATAAAAAAAAAGTTAATTTGACCAATTTTCTAACTAAAAATCTATTTTAAAACTACCCTTTCCATATAATATATGCAGGTTTTGCGGGAAAATGGGCCAGTAGCGGGAACTTATGACACCTAGCTGTATATCTACGTAGGTAGGCCTATCAGCACGTTTGGCTTGGCAGATCTGTAGTCGAGACCTATAGATCTACTGAACCATGCTAAATAAATCAATCAGTCTATCAATCACAGCTTTTGTGCAACATCGATGTCTGAATGGTGAATGGTGAATCATGAATGAATGTCAACAACCAACATTCTGCACGTATGTGTGTATGTGTTTTCAGAATAGGCCAAAAACAACACCATATATCTGGAAGGCAACTAGACAACAGGCAATTCCCCTCCCAGTATATTTCCTACTGTTCCTTTCCTCAAATCAACACTCGAGCAAATGACCAAGCAAAGCGATAGCTACGACTATGTCATCTGCGGCGGAGGAACTACTGGCTGCGTACTGGCATCCCGCCTCTCTCACGCCGGCCACACTGTCCTCCTCATCGAGACCGGTCCAGAAGACTACAACGAGCAGATCATGAGCCCCGTGGCAGCCCCCCCCACCTGCATGGCACTGCATTCGAGTACAACCTGACAACGATGAAGCAGCCCGGTTTGGGAGGCCGTGTCGTGCCCAACTACGCAGGCAAGCTGCTCTCGGGGTCGAGCGCGGTCAACTACGGTCTCTGGGACGTGAGGCCATTCAGCTGACTACGATGCATGGGCCGAAGTCGTTGGCGACGACTGCTGGAGCTACAGGAATATGCTGAAGTAATTTCAAGAAGACGCAGACGCATCATGATCCGCAGGGAAGTCCTGACTTGTACAGCTTTGATGGGCCCATCGCGACGACGGCCGGTGCACGACACTACCCTCTCCGCGAGACGATCTACAACGTGATGACGGCTGCAGGCCTCGAGTTCAATCCAGACGCCAACGGCGGCAATCCCTTCGGCTTTGGCGCGGGTTTACGGAGAACTGGAAGAATGCGCAGAGACAGCCTGCTGGCAAAGTCTACGACCTGTCCAGAGCTACAGTCCTGACGAACAGCGTTGTTGCACGCATCGACTTTGACGAGTCGAAGAATGATTCATTACATAGCACCGTCTTTCCAACCTGACCACATGCAAGTCAGACGCAATCTTGATCTTGATATTGATCTGATCTCTATCTCTCCATCGACTCGCTCTTGTATGTACTTGACTTCCCATCGTCAAGAGTGGGAAAGGAAAGTCATTTTATCTGTACTGCACAGTACAGATAATGTCAGTTTAATAGCTCCATTGTGGATGGTAAGCATATGCCACAAGTTCGGTAGGGACCAGGAGTCTGGAGAAACACTGAGCAGTATATGGACTGCGGAGTAGAGACAAATAAATATGTAGTGAGGGAAGAAGTGCCTCAGCATGGACAGGTCAAAGACGACAGTCTTCGACTTGCTAAGGGTCTTCAGGACCGTTCTCCCATAACATGTTACGTAACACCAAATATGACTATAGAGTCTGGCATAATATAAAGAACAATATAATTGAAGAATCAGAATCTAGGAATGTGGTTGGTAATACCAACTATATAGAAGGGATACTAATTTTATAGAGTATGCCCCTATTATTAAGATAATAGTACGGAGTATATTTATTAACTTATGTTATATTAACAGCTTAGATTCTATTTTTTTTCTGGACTCGACCCTTTCTGTTCCACTCACAGAATACCTAATTAATTATCTATTCATCTTGGTGTCAAAGCTGTCTGCATTTTGAATTGGGCCATGAGCCATTAGAATAGGAACTTTGGACAGGATCATACTACTATTCATATGGTTAATTACATAATATGGTACAGGGGTAGTTAAAAGTTGTATGGTCACCCTGTACAGAAACGCAGCTTAAATAATTAATATTATTACAGAGCAATAAACTGAGCATTGATCAGGATGGCTGTAACTGTCAAAATCTGAAGATGTTCAACATATTGGTAGATTAACGACCTAACTAAGAATAAGAAAACTAGATACATAGGGGGAAGAAACAGAAAGATCAGACTTTTTTATGCCCAAACCTCCAGTCCCATGGCACTCTATTTTTTCGAAAAAAAAAAAAGATACCCAACTTTTTCTTTTTTGGCCTCAAGCATCAAGTCTCAACTGGTACAAGGTAGAAATGAAGATAAAGAGAGAGAGAAAGAGAAAAATCCAAAGAAGTTATCTTAGCCGGTTCAACCATCCCTTTTGCCCTAGCTCAAGCAGCCTGCATATGGCAGTAGCATGTACATGTACTGTACCTATCCTGTTGGCCAGTTCTCCACTAACCAGATTCCAGAGCATGATGATGAGGCATATGACACATCAAAAACCCCCAGATGCGTCACGCATGGAAATTCTGCACAAGACCTGCATGTATATGCTCCTGTCTGCAGTCTGACTCTGGACCGTTCACCTGCACGGCTGTCTTTGACGACATACATGTATATGGCGACTATCTGCGCTGTGGGACGGACCTATGATATCATCACATTGGAGAATCAGCTTGTTGCCAAACTGCATAATATTCAACATGCCAGGCCCACCAAATCCAATTTCAAGTTGTACTGTACCTGAATGTATGTACTGTACATACGGGCAGGGATGCAGGGTTAACCTTGTATGACTATGTGTATATCGCTTCGAGACATGTATTTTCTGCACAGGTATGCGACAAATACAATGCATGCGATTATAATGATGATCGCCACGATGGTAACCAGGTCATGGTTGGCGGCAGCAGCAGCGGCATGCTCGTTGCGAGGTTCCACGGCGTGCGGTTGTCCGGGTGTATCAGATTCTGATCTCGAAGCCCGGCCACGGCCGCGATGGTCAGCAGGCGTGCCTGCACGGTTGGAAACGTCTAAGTGATCTCGGGGCTCTTCGAGGACGAAGGTGACCTCACGATTTCGAAGGGAGCGAGAATGAATGCCGCTGGATGCAGCGCCAGAGGCACAGGAACCGCGAGGACGACCACGAGAGCGGGTGGGAGGCATCTGTGCCATTTTTCGTCAGTACGAGGTTGTAAAAAGTGGTTGTCAGGGCCATAGAAGGACCACAAAGAGGAATACATGGCAATATTGTATGCAAAGGATTTTGTTGAGAAAAATAGCAGACAATAGTAAACATAATGTTTGACTGGCACCAAAACAGGTAAATGATAGCACCTGGGCAGTCAATAACAGAAATGTCATGAATGTGCAGGACACGGAAAAATATGACAAGTCTAACCACTTACTTCGACAGTCCTATGTCTTGATAGGAGAAGAAAAGGAGAGCCTTGTGACTGTCGTCTGCTCTCATATATTCCACCAGCAAAAAAAAATGATGAAGAACTGAATGCAGTCGACCCTAGCTTACAGGTATTTATTTTATATGTACTTATTTTTTTAACGCCTTGCCTATAAGGGAAACAGTCCTAGCATGTAATAAAATACTGAAGATGCCAATTTTAAAAGGCACCTAGAACTCTAGAATGTGCAACAAGTACAATGGGACTTTTTTACAAGGATGCATACTCGATAATAGCTGCGGCCTGCCCAAGTCATGTTACTCATGTCGGACCTTCAGCGTGAGACATTTAAGCAGTGCTCCAGTATATCATATGCTTTACTATTAAGTATGGTCACCCACTCTACTCCGTATACGATGATAAATGCATTGTACAGATTTTTTTTCCAGCAATTTCTTCAGGAAACAGCGGTTTTTCTACATAGCTGCTTCTAATTGCTGCCCCTGCTTTTGCATCAAGCTTGCTCACCCTCTTCGTAATATTTTACGTCGCCAGAGGGCTTCTCTCTAGCACGTCTTGCCGTCTTGCCGTATGCCAGAGGACCAGAACAGAACACATCCTGGCATCCATCAGATTAGTGTATTCTTCCCTGTCGATATCCTCCCTTCAAGCGAACCATGACCTATGATTATTGTTGGGAGTGTTGGTTTTTTAGTGTAAAGCTGACCCTGGTAACTTACTAACCTTGCACGCACTCTAGGCATCACTTGCTTATAATGGGATTGTCTTAACAGCCAGGGCATTTGCTGTCGCCGTCAACAACAAAACTGAGAAAGAGATCGTTATCTGCTTTGAAAAGGGGCTACTACTACTACAGCGCTACATTTTCACCGACGGCAGTACTACGTACAGCTAGCATGGGTGTCATTTGCTAAGGGATGGCCAGACCTCTTATATCGTAATGAAAGCAGCAATTATCAGGCATGGCCTTTCATACGTCCTCAATGATAATAATCCCCATTATCTCCCCTTTTTGAGACGAGACGCATCTCAGCTTTTGAGAACCGGTGACACGCCCTGTCCCCCTAAAAGGCACACCAACAGTAGTTATGTATTTAGTCAGCAATTCATTGTTGCGGATTGGATAGATTTAGAATTTCCAACATTTTCATCCACCCCCTTTTCAGGGCAGAGATATTGCCTGAATCTGCCATCTTGACATGGAAGTGGCTGGGTTTCCTGACCCGTTGGCTAGCGGCCTGTTTGGGCCTATGACAGGCTTTCCTTTTGCTGTATCTTGTGTTATTTGTCAGAAAATGCCGTCTTTCACATGAACTACTAACTAGTGCGATATTTCTCGTTTCAACCCCGGTAGCACGGTGTGCAAAAGAGGAAAGATATGCTCCCAATGCGAATGCTACTCTGCCTGAGGCTGACTACTGACTCGAGGGAGCTTCGACGAGGTCCAACGGTCTCAACAGTATCACCCCTGTCTAGTTCCTCTTCTCAACTAATAAATAATATACGCTAGTAACGTGCGAGACAGCACCCTGTCAATATGCAGAGAACAATATGGCCACGGTCCTAAGATATCTTCATCCCCCGCAAACTGATCCTTCGTGCAATTTCGTCCAGAAAACATGCGACTCTGATTTTCAGAAGATCAACATATCCATTCTTCCTCGTTGCATATCCGAGTCCACCATTGAAGCCAACATCGCCTGATGCAGAGTCAAGAGGCCATCCTCAAGTTGCCAAACTCTTCTGATCAATTGGCCGGGAGAGCGTCTCGCAAACCCAGTCGCCGCAAGACCATTATCCGCCGGGTTCGATGGGGAGAGGGCGGCAAAGAGAGCTTTATTGCCTTCAGAAATCAGCATAGTCATTTGTCTTTGGAAGAGATACAAAAGGTTCGTTAATTGCTCCTCTCACCGCATTATTATAGATATCAGAGCTTAACAGGATGGAACTAGAGATATTACCCTGACAGAACTCTTGATGCTTTGAAAACGGTACTGCATGTAAGTAACTCTGGCCTAACCTTTTGAATTGAATTGAATTGGATTCAGAATCGTTGACTGGCAACCAGAGAGCGATGCACCCTCCAGCGGGAAAGGTTCGAGACTTCTATCCAAACCTTTGAAATGAAATGCTGATAATGAGATTGAAGGTTCCCATTGCTGGATCAACAGCAACTACTGGAACCAGTCCGAAGAAACGAAAAGCACCGGTCAGAAATGACGAGGAAACGAACAGCTGCAATGACAATGATAACGACACCGGTCCAGACGAAGACATCGAGACGTCTGGGAGAGGAATCCCTAATAAGGCGAGTTTCGAAAGGCCCTGTCTAGCAATAATAAGACTAATGAGAGGTATTGCGCATTGGCTATCGTGTGCTGACCTGGCAAAGGCAATTAAGAAGACACGGATAGAACCGAAACCAGACCCTCCGGGACCGAGTAACACTGGGAGTGGTGGACAATGCGAGAATAACAGCAGCAGCAGTATCCTTCCGTTCGCTTCCATGCCACCACCGTCACAGCGACCGCTTGCTCCACCTGAGTCAAGAGCTGCAACTGTTCCTGCAGTGGATTCCAGAGACAAAGCAGCAGCGACGAATATCCAACACCACAGTGTGTCTCCTTCAAGGGTTCCTGAGAGACCCCCAGGGACGACAAGTCAGATAATAACCCCAACAGAGACAGACACGACACAGGGAACAGTAGGAGATCAAGATGGGCACCCCCGAATTGATGGTCCAGATGCAGCCACTATGCAAGAGAGAGAAGATATGATCCTTGCCCTGACGGAGCACTTCATAAACGACTTGAATGCCACCATAAAAAAGAGACCGCCCATCCAGACACCCTCGAAGCCATTGCGTTCAGGATTGTCGTTCAAGGAGCACGCCCAACAAGTTGCAGCCGAGCTTGTCCAACTAGGCAATCAAGCGCACGTGTTCGCTGAAACGGAGAAGGCACGTGCCGAGGAGGAGGCCCGTCGACTCCAAGAGGAAAACTGCCTACTCGAGACGAAGATCCAAACGCTCGAAGCCGAGATCGATCGGTTGAAGCAGGAGCTCCAAGAGGCGAGGGAGCAGGCGAAGAACGCTGAACGGTTCATCAATGCATTCCAAGAGTTCTCACGGCAGTTTCACTTGATTTAGTATAGGCTCTTTCCTGCGAGCTTCGTTCAATTCTGGTTTTTCTTTTCGGGTCAGGGTGAATGAACATTTGACGGATTTGTTATACATACTGTACATCCAGTACATACGGTACAGTCCATGCAATGACACACGACTCATGCAAGAAAACTGCATTTATTTCACTATAGTAGCCAGTAGATAGACGGTATTAGCATAGCATTCATTCTCTGGAGTGATCACTTGGGGAGAGATCTGGCCTAGGTATACCTACCTAGGGTAGGTACTTGTTGCTTATATAATTCCAGCAAAAGCTGGCCAATCACCGCCACGCCACACTTTGACACGCTAAGTTCATCAAAGCAGCGTTGAAAGTATCCCCCCATATGGTTGATGGTTCCAATGTTGACTATCAACAAGGGCTCTGATTCTGAATGATTCGTTAGAGTGAGGTAAGATGATGTTATGATATAATAGCCATATATTTGTCTGACTAACTGGATGTCGACTTGAAGACGCCATAAAATGATAAAACTCCACGCAGGACTTTATACAGTACATACGGCGATATCTTGGTTCATATCTGTATTCTGTCCCCATGAGTCATGACCTGTCTAGATTCAGATTCAGTCCAAATTTCACCCCGCAAAGTAGCATATACTGCCTAATAATAGTTACTGGCATGCTTCTGGTCCCAGTTTCGGAATTCCACGCTAATCCCATACCGGCTAGCGGTCCTCGGGGATAAGTGACGTAAGCGGGTCCAAACCCCGAGGATGGAAATTTTGCAATTCATATCCGAATAAATATTATTCGAATTGCCTTCCATCTGATAAGAACAACTACTCCATAAGTACCTACCAGGCGGAAATCAACTCCGCTCTGTGTACGCCTTACGCCTCCTCATCAGGTAGACACCTCATGCTATCCTAGTTCGCTTTTTTTTTTCGGGACGAAACGCGCTGTACTTGGCTTTCTTTTTTTTAGAAGTTTTTTGTTCATCATGCGTGGTACTACGCTTCGTCTCCTCAGGCTGTTCCCCTCCAGTCGCACTGGTGGGTCACTATCACGACCTGCCACTGCTGCTGCTGCCACCACCGCAGGCAGGAGCGGTGTCTGCCTCCTCTGCCAGCATCACGCCACGAGACCGCTGTACCTGCAGCAACAATTCCACTTTTCAGCCCAACGGCGCTGGTTAGCATCATCCACCACGAGCTCCACACCCACTAGTCAGGGGAATGTGAAGGATGATTTGGAACAAGAAGAGGGGAAAGGAGAAGCGCAACAAGCAGCAGAGCAACAGGCGTTGGGTAAAGTGGCGAACATCCCCGATGTCACAAACTACTACACTGTCTTCCCCGAAACCCTCCCGGATGGTCCGCCACCCAACTCGCCATTTGAGATCCCGCTACCGGCTCTCCGGCGCGAGTTCCTCAAGCTACAGGCCCTCGCCCACCCAGACAAGTTCCCCCCGGGACCGGCCAAGCAGCGGGCCGAAGCGCTGTCGGCGCGCATCAACGAGGCGTACCGCACGCTAGCCGACCCCCTCCATCGCGCGCAGTATCTCCTTCACCAGTGGCACGGCATCGACGTCACGGCGGAGGACGGCGCGGCAAAACACGCGCTCGACCCAGAGACCCTCATAGAGGTGCTGGAGGTGCAGGAGACGATCGAGGATCTTGCCGACGTCCCGAAAGATGAAGCTGAAGCTACCGTCAACCGGTTGCGGGACGAGAACGCTGCTCGAATCAACGCGTCCGTCAAGGCGCTGGGTGAAGCGTTCGATCGTGGGGACATCGAGGCTGCTCGGGCAGAGTGTGTCCGGCTACGGTTCTGGTACAGTCTGGGCGACGGTTTGCGAGAATGGGAACCCGGCAGGACGGAGATCCGCTTGGTCCATTGACCTTGGGCAGCTAGCAGTCCGATGCATGTGTTCGCTATAGATACCTGTGTAGATACGTGTTACAGTTGTTTCAGGAGATATAGATGTACAGTACTCCGGACATGCATTTTGATGTCGACTCTACGGAGTATGGTGTCGTGTACCCCGTCTCCGCCAGCGCACGTCTCATTCGCTTCTGTCCTATTATTAGCATTATTAGCTAGTTCTTTAGCGAGATCAGCGTCATAAATCACCCTGCAACCGACGCATGCCACGAAAAATAGAACAAACGGTTCTTGCGAGTTTTGACATCCTTCCCTTCACCCCGTACGGAGTACCATGGTGCATGCCAGCAATTCGTTGGAGCAACCAATCAATTGAGTGTTGTACCGTATTCCTTCCCACCGTGGCATCATTCTATTTAGGCTGCAGCATGCAGCATGCAGAGCCACATGTACAAAAGGCAAGCCTGTTCTCCGCCGGTATCATTGGACGAGACTGTTTATAGTCGACGGTCCAGTGTTGGCATGCATTGCCAGCCTGCCAACAACCCGTGGGGTTGTCCAGAACTCGACATTCTGCTACAGACTTGACACCTTCATTTTCTGGCTGCTGATTTCATTTGGGGTGATCCTATGGACCTCCGTGATGAGCAAGGCGCATTGCTGCTAACAGAGCCGTCACTTGACAGTTAGTCAAGGCGGAAAACACCGTATCGATATATCTGGGAAAGGCGAAGCGGATATCGATCTTCGCTCTGAGTCAGCCTCTGACACGAATGAGGTAGCCAAAAAAGAAAGTAGTTGTTTTAGGCAGGAAAGAATGCCTTATCGAGCTCCTGTTTCGCCTCACCTCTTCTAGCGCGGCGGAAACCAGTCCTGGCATCTTATTAGCGGAGAGTATTGTCTGTGATACGCTACTGTGCGCGCCATGAATACAGTGAGTCAGTGACACACCGTCCAAATTGGAACTGTTGCTGGCAACAAGCGCCAGTGATATGCAACACCCATCATAGCTTTACACGTAGCCTACCTGCTACCAGATGAGCGTGCTCCATTGTGTACATACAAAAAGAGGATACTCCTCTGTCCGTACTCCGTAGACTCCCTGTGGATTTAAGGAAGTGAAGGGGATAAGGTAAGAAGAGTTGGTGACATACCAGAGGACTTTCCATTCAGAGATTTGCACACGCGACCATGGAGACGATTCGGGACTTCAACAGGTACGTGAAGCTGGGTGACAGACAGTCAGCATGACGATTGGCAGAGATTGTGGAAAGATGGCAAATGGCAAAAGGGAAATAACAGACCACTTGTAAAGGTCCGCTAACCTTCGACCGGTCTTTGACTACAGTATCGTCCATTCGCAACCATTCACCTTCCTGGTGGGACGGAATCACACCCAGTTGACCATCCAGTCCGCCCTGGTCAGACATGTCTCGAAACCCCTTGATCATCTTATGAACAATGGCGAGACCCGCGAGTCGAAGGTCCGCATTGCCGTGCTGGAGGATGAGGAGGTCGAGGTGTTCGTGGCCTTCTGCGAGTATGCCTACACCAACGACTACACCGTCCCGCCGGGGCCACAGGAGGAAACCCCCCAGACCTCAGATCCGTGGACGAATGTGCGCCGTCCATCATCACGAGCATCGTTCATAGTTCCTCCTCCAGTTCCGTCGCCTCCTCTCCAACCGAGGGACGGCGCAGGCAATGATGAGAGCAGGATCGAAGGCGCAGAGGAGCCTGTCGACGCACCACAGGAGCAGATCGACGACGACGGAGCAACTCCTCAGGAAAAAGAGGGCTTCACGTTGGGCACTCCTCCAGATAAAAAGGGCAAGAAGAAGGGCAAGAAAGACAAGAAGAAGAAGGGAGATGAGTTATTCGACTCTGCCGCCCATCTGACGCCGCCTTCCACGCCTCCCCTGGAAAGCAAGGAAGAAATCATCGCGCAGGAAGACATCGCCGTGGAAACCCCAAAGGAGACAGCAGCAGCAGCAGCAGCAGCAGACCCGGACGTCGCCGTTGAAACGGATCACGAGGAAGCAGACTGGTGGGAACAACCAACAACCGCCGCCAAAGAGAAGGAAGTGCCCATCATCGACACCTCGTTTGCCCCGCGACCCGTCTCTCCTCGCCGCGGGAAAAGCGCTGATCCCTGGGAGGAGTTTGCGGGCCTCGAGTACGTTCACGAGCTGCCAACGCAGCGAGACCCTACGATCAAGCGCGCGCCGCCGAATCCCCGCGTGCCTTATCTCACCTTCCATGCCAAAGTCTACGTCTTCGCGACGCGCTATCTCATTCCGGGGCTGGCCCAGCTCTGTCTCAAGAAACTGCACCAGGATCTGCTGGGTCTCACGCTGACGCCAGTCAGCTTCGAGGAGGAGGAGGAGGAGGAGGCACGCAACTTCGAGGCACGGGCGAAGATGGTGCTCGACCTGCTTTACTACACCTACACCAAGACGACTCGGTTCGAGCCCGTGTGCCAGACCTCGGCGACCTTGCTTCGCAAAAGCGAGCTCCGCAAGCTGGTGATCCAGTACGCTGCATGCAAGATGAAGGAACTCGCTGCATACACACCCGGTTCGATTCCAGTACCCGTGTCGCTGTCCCACGGTCCAGGCTCTGGCGTCAATGCGGTCGCTGCTCCAGGCGCAGGCTTACGAGAACTGCTCGACACGACTACCGAGCTGGCATCGGATCTGGTATATCGGATCATGTACACCCATATGTGATTGGCAACTTGCTGAGTTTTTATCCAATTGAAATAGTTATTACGATAGACGCAGTATACAATGGGCCTGGTCGGGATGATGAGACGGAGTGGAGTCTGGGTATGATTCAGTTGGCTATTGCATGACATGACGTTGCATGAGGATTTTCAGATTGAACTTGACGATTTCTTGACGATTTCTTTCTTGATGAATTTCTTTGTTTCTTCTCCGACTTCTTCTGATTCAGCCGGGGGTTTTCTTTCGAGCTATTTCAAACCACTGTTCAGAAATACTACCACTGGAGACATTGGACTTCCAGAAATGATATGACGTGATGAGTTCATTCTCAGATTATGACGACCTTTTGTCTGATGACTGATGATATTCTTTTTTTTTCACTGTTGACATTGATATTGATATTGAGACTATATCTGTGCATGAACTTTTTTTTCTTCACTCTTCCGTTTCCTTTTCATTCCTTTTTCCTCGATTTGTTCTCAGGATTCTCAACGATGACATGAAGAGCTTATAATTAACGAAAGTAACCAAAAGAATTAGCCAGTTTAGAGTTCATTCAGAGCGAGAATAGCATTTATTTATTGGGCTTGTGACTGGAGTGTGTTTTTCTTCTTCTTCTTCTTCTTCTTCTAGTAGAAGTACTATTGTGATTTCCCTTCCTCCCCCAACCCTCTGACCATAACTACCTTGTTTTGAAAAGTAATCAACCCCACTGGTATCCGAATCTCCTTTCTGGACCAGTGGCACTTTTGGACAGCTCTCCTGAAAACATCCTGCCAGGCTGCTTCCTCCAATAAAAGAAACAAGGACGACTAGATAGAAGATAGATAGATAGAGAAAGAGCAGTTTGTTATAGTTTGCTATGAGTGAAGTTGAAAGAAACCCAGACATTGTTCTGTTCTCATTGTAAGAAAGAAAGACATGACGTTGACAAAGACGATGAAACAAACAAAGAACACTTCTCTCCCTCTTTTATGTCTTTTATCTATACAAACAAAAATCTCACTTGGGAGGTGAGATCACCTGACCTGACCTGTCCTGTCCTGTTCTGTCACAGGGTCCAGGGTCCGGACTCCAGGCTCAACCTCACCTGACCTCACCTGGCCAGACATAGACTCACCCCGACTTTGTCCGCCAAGTTTCAATACAGGGCTTGGTGAGCTTTCTGTGCAATCAGAAGTTACCTGCCAAGATCTCATATGAGTTCTGATCCTCCAGTGGCATGGTAGCCTACTAAGCTCTTACATCCATGTGTCAGAAAGTAAAGTGATACAATGTCTTTCCTCCTATTTGCATCTATGGGGTCATACCCAGTGGAAACAGACAGAGAGACAGACAGACAGACAGACAGACAACTTCTTATCTTGAAAAGCTGTTTGCATAACAAGAAAATAGAAAAATGGGAGGAGACTTCTGATGCCCTGTGCTCTAATAGATGTGGACATGAATCCTGCGAAAAGCTGGTTCTAATTAATGGGATGATGGCAGATAAGACGTGCTCATTCAAAGAAGCTACATGAATGTAAATTTGCTTTATTTTTGGCACAAGGAGAACAAATACTAAAAAAAAATGCCGGCAGTGAACTCTACCTTTTCTTTTCCTTGGGCAGTTGGACTTATTTTTCCCTGACGTATTGGCTAGCCATGTTGGTATGTAGCTAAGACTGCTTCCAGAATTATTGAATGTCAATATTGTCCTCTCGCGCTGGTCTTCTCACATCACGGTGGCTCAGTTCGTTTTTACATCAGTGTCTTTCTTCTTTGTTCATTAAAACATGACCTAAATACATTTTTCTTGCCAAGCTTCCGGCTCTCATTGCCATGATGATCTGCAGCCTGCACAAATAAAATACAGATCCTTTGGTGGATCTGAAACGAGTGATTCCTTTCTCCTGGCTGGAACGAGCGCCAACTATGCCATATATATTGATCATCATGGTTATTCAGTACACTTCTGCCGTGGCCGTTGTCTGTAGATTCCCTACCTACTGTGTACAGTACATACGTCCTTTCATCTGAGTTGGTGGGCGATGGTGTTGAAGTCGTTACCTAGTACTTATATTATTTTGCTTATTGCTGACAATCGATGTCAGTTGTCAGGGCTTAGGAGAGATCAGAACAATGATGATCAATTTAATGATTGAAGATGACTATTAGAAACTCTTAGGTCAAGAAGATTTCTTTTCCACTTTACTTTTTTTTTGTGCAGGGAGAAAGAAAGAAAGAAAGACAATAGAAGGTTGGTAGTAACCCGTGCCATGTTCGATGATGTGATTCCATGCCAGTTATCATCCATATTGTTGTCTCGGATAACAGATTGCTTGCTTCAGGGCCAGGCCAGATCACACTCTTTCTAGATACGTGTATTGATGATCTCTATCTGCCAGACAACCACAAAAGAAAAAGAAAAAGAAAGTATTGCCAGTAGTGGACACGCCGTCAATTCTTTCCTGAACGTGAGTAGTTCAAACTAACTCTTCTGTCAGGACACTTCTCTCTCGCCTCTTCTCTCGGACATTTGTTATGAGAGAGTGTAGGGGACTTCGTTCCTGAGTCTTTCTGACTGGCATCAGTGACTCCTTGTCGGTGGTGTATGTAGTCTCTGATCCGTTCAGCCTTAGAGAATTCCACTTCTGCCTAGGCCTCCACTTCGTCTTCGTCTTGATTCAGGTCAGGAGGGGTCCGTATATCGTCTACGAGCCGCCAAAATTCTTTGAGATCCAACAGACCCTCAAGATCGTCGACGTTGGCCCTATTAATTCTATACCAGTGACGTAGCTGCTCTTCGTTGCTGGCAAACAATCCCTTCAACGTGATACGAAGGTCTTCAGAGAGCATGATCCAAGGCGAAATGGTGAGTTGTCCGCGGGTATCTTTTGTCCAGTCAACGATGTCGCGAGGAAGATAAGGAAACGTCTTGAGAAAAGTATCTTCAGAAGCGGTGACGTTGCGGATCTTAGACTTGAGTTGTTTGAGCTCTGCAGCATATTTTTCTGGACCGCCTTCTACCAGGATCTCAAGACTCCGCTTACCCCAGTGCATGACTGTCGAGACATATAGAAGATCTCCGACCTTTTCTGGACTCGAAAATAGATCTCTAGGATGGGGACGTATCTGAATGTAGAATCGAAGGGCATCAGCCCACGCTTTTGGACGAAGATAGTTCACACACGCGTTTTCCATGGTGCTCTGTTGACAGATATCAATCGGTGTACGTTCCATGAACAGTCGAAGCCGGGAGTGTAAATCCTTTTCTCTGATTCCGAGCAGCTTGAAGGATTTAGTGTCCGGTGCACAATACACAAGAAACTTAAAGCGCGTCACACAGTCCAACGGCTGAGGAAGAGGAGGTGAATTACGGGACAGCCGGTGATAATTTTCATAGACAAAGGAGAAAGTGTGATGAAACAATTCTCCATAGATCACCCACAGCAAGAGGCTCAACTGAGGATAGGGCCATGCCTTTGGTCCGCAGGTCTGGCCAAGCACCCAACTAACTGGCTCCAAGGCGTCCTGTTTCCATCGCCATATCTCACGAATTTCGTCAAGTGCGATGGGCGCCTTATCCATAGCCAGCTCGAAGAGGGACCAGATACCTCCATGTAAAGCGAATTTGAGCATCTTCCTTCGTTTCTCGCTCTGGATCGCCCAGTCGGCCAGGTTGCGTGCTGAGGCAGCGAGAAACAAATGAGGATATGGCCCTAACCCTTCAAGCAGTCGCAGTTCTGCAGAATGGGAGGCAAGAGCAGAGACAGTTTTGCGTGGTGCACCGTTGCAAGCTTGATAGAGATCTTTGGATGTGAGCAAGAGTGAGTGGAGCTCCCTCAGAGAATGAAGATGGTCGAGCACCTCCCACAGAAGCTCTCGTGGAAGTGTCACTAAACCAGGCGCCATGTTGGGGAAGAAAACACAGTAATGAAGACTCCAAGATGAAGAAGGTGAAAGTGATGAACGTGCAAGGAAGGTCTGAGTTTGGGCGAGGTGAAGGATACAGGCGTGGCTGCAGCCCTAGCCCTGAGCCCTGAGCCCTTGCTACTTACAGTTATTGTCCCAGTAAAAGCTCCCAAGAGGCCATCATCAATAGCAAGCTGAAACTATGACTGAGCGAAGAGACATAATATCAGCCTCCTCACACGTATTATGGATGATATCACAAGGAGCACAGGCTACTCCGAATTTTCTAGCCTGAACCTTCAATCCGCGTCGAGACCCGCTTGTTCACTTGCGTTTGTCAGTTTACTCGCGTCTGTGGTCGTGTTGTTGATTATTTACGTCTACTACGCCTCCGCATCCAATCCCCTTCCATTTTCGGTTCTCTCCGTCCTTCAACTCTCGAATATCTTCGTATCTTTCGTTTAATATCATCCAGGTAACATCCTCTGATTTCATTTCATCACAAAAAGGTACAGCTTAGCTTGATGAAATACCAGATAAACCGGGGAAATTATTACGCAGCTTAAGGAGTACTCAACTGTGCTTCACTTCTCCATCCAAGACATAGCTTAGCAGAGCTATCAAAAGCCTATGAGTAAGATGATCAAATTTGCCGTCCAATTGATAAATGATTCTCAAAACAAATGGAGATTGACACGTCAAAGTTGGCTTAATCCTTGCCCATGTTCGATGAAATTCATCCTTATTGTTTTCCTGAATGGCTGCTTTGCTTAGAAGATTAGATCACCTGGTTCAAGGGCACCGACAAGAACGAATGCATGGAACGCACGTGCGGTGTGATGCGTGTCTCCGGATGCAGCAGAGCAAAACTCGATCATTTTTTTTTCGACAGTGAGACTGGCGAGCCTTTGGCTCAAGCCTTACTCAGTCGCTTGGTTTCCTTTCCCCCGAAGTCTCAATGCGTCCAGCATTGTATTTAGTCAGCATGCAGCGAGTCAGCAGCACGTAGAGTTGAAGGTCTAGGGGATACAATACTTACAAGCTGTCACTTACTGTGCTTACCACGCGGTGAGTATGTACAGTACATATATCGGGGACGAAGAGGGACGAAGAGGGGGAGGGTCAGTAATGGCGAATACGCGGCGGCTCGGTACGACGTGACATGGTTACTGCAGCAGTGAGAGGTATCCAAGGTTCCATTGGAACGGGGAAGGGGCAGGGGATTGTTATACCGCTTACTTGAAGGTAGTGAAGAATCGTGTCAGAAACCTTCCACTCAGCCACAAAAAGAGGTGACATGACAACTATCCTTTAGCTGTTGGGTCTTTTCTGGTTGATATAGAGGGGCGATAAAGCGTTGCAGAGGCTACAATCAAGATCAGCCAAAAGAAGAAGACGACGACGAAAAAGGAGAAGAATTGTTCGAAGGAACAGAAGATAGAAAACGCAATGAAATTCTTGAAGTCAGAGGCCTCTAAGAGGTAGGAAATACTCACCAAAGACGCGATTGATATAAAACATGATGACAAGCAGCGTTCGTCAACAGCGTCAACTCGTATTATCAAAGCCAGACGCGTAGCATTTCCGGAAATGTGCTCGTATCCTCGGGATTTCTGCGTGACTGAAGGGTCGAGTCAGTTATATAGATATGGAGGTAGGAACTTACCATAATAGCAAGAGCAATATCATATGTCGTGGTATCTCGTGTCGTACATGATAGCTGGATCATAGGGGGAGGCTGTTATGTATAGGAATGATAGAGGGCGAGACGGGGGAGAAGGAGGAGCCCTTATATACCATCCTCTCAGGCGCCTCCATGCAGTGAAAGGGTGATGATTTCGTTGTGACTCCGACACAGCAGAGAAGATCCGATCGAAACAGAAATAGAAAGCGAGATAAAAACCTGTTCGATTCATCCTCCAACAAAAAAAATATGATCATGCTTTTTTGGTGGTTGCTGCTGTCCTTTGTTTTGAAAACACGTACATACATAGGCTGATGACGAGACAGTTTCCTCCGTCAAGTTTTGTAATGTTATGTTATCCAAAGAAAGAAGAAAGAAAGAAAAAACAATGGCCTTCTCCTTTGACAAAAACAAGGAGGTCGTGCCAGTTGTGCCCTACCTAACTTTTCTTTCAGCATCATCTCTTTCTTTCACAATCCGAATGAAGCCTTCCCAACAAACAGTTGAGATTCCGGAGAGGCAAACGATTTTAGGTAATGATTTAGCGTATGCAAAAATTGGTGCAGTTTTGGCACCCAAACTCGCGGAAAATTGTAACTTTTGTATCCAACTTTTTTGACTTTAAAACATAAATTATGAACCCAATATTAGGGTTTTTAAAAAAATAAAAAAGATATATAGAGATAATAGTATAAAGAATATATATCTTTTTAAAAATTTAAAAAGCTTTAGTTTTCAAATTACCATATAAATTTGAAATTTGCATATTTTTGAATTTTAAAGCAGTATATATATCTTTATAGTGTTATCTCCAGACCTTTTTTTAATTTTTNTTGGGCTCATAATTCATGTTTTAAAGTCAAAAAATCTGTATACAAAAGTTACAATTTTCCGCGAGTTTGGGTGCCAAAACTGCACCAATTTCTGCATACGCTAAATGACAGTCATTCAACAAACTTGACGGCATCACAACTCAGAAATCTTCCAGTCAACTAAAAAAGAGATGCCACGACATCCGCCCTGCCTTTTAGCTGTAGGATCTTTCTGGTTGGTAGATGGTATCAATTGACTAGGTAATATTGCTTTTTTTAAAAAAAAAATAAAATAAAAAAAGCACATAGAATCACTGCTTGACCCAGTTAATAGGTATTTATCACTACAGCTCCCGCCGGGGTTCCTGTGACTACAAATGTACTGTACCTAGATATGCCATTTCACTGCTCAGATATGCAGATATGCAGATGTCTTAGCTGTGTACCGTACCTAGGTAGGACTTCTTGTTAATTCCTCAAGCTTCTTCTTTCACCTAAGTGGTAGACGCGATATTTGAGTCATATTGCTCTAGCTAGGTGATCTCTTCCTCTTGCTGTGTAAGGCGGAGAAGGCTATGTCGATCAATGGTATGAGTCTTTTGGGGATACAGTGGGTCTTTATATTTGCTGACTCCAACCCATAGACTGGACTTTATAAATATTCTCCGACCACAGTGACGCAGAGAGATTGGCAAATAAGAACTTTAGAAAATTATATATTAGTCGCAAAGGGTGTTACGATAACAATCAAGGTATCAGAAGAAGTATGATCCTTTATCTTTCCATACTATGTAACCGTACTGTACAAGATTGGTTTCGTATTCAGTCAAACTTCTATAGAGTACATACATACAAAACGGGTATAATATGTATTATGTATTGATCAGTTCAAAAGCACATTCATTCTTTCCCTAACTCGAGTTCATGCGACGACGACTGTCGCTGGGAAGTAATCGTTTCGTAAGACGGACTTTTGCTCGAGGTGGTATGTATTCGCTCTGGTTGTGGGCGACCCAGCTCAAGCATAAGAACTGATTGTTGCGTCAAGGTTTGAGGGTGGAGACTCGAAGAGTCGCGCTGCATCGAGCAGAGCAGCTGGTTTGAGAAGCTCGTACATGCATCCATCCTATGAATGCACGAGAGCAGACTGATCGCGGGAGCCGTGTCTGGCATGCACCGTCGCTATTGCCGTACTGATAATAGTCGGTGTGAAGGCAAGAACTGGCAATGGTTCATGACCGCGACTTGCGACTGGTGGATTTCATAAGCGACTGGATGAGCAGATGCGGAGGTGAAGTGCGTAGCATGGATACTGTTCATGCAATCTTCCTTCCGACATTGCCTATACCTCTTCCCACGACGCTGACTATAACATCCCCATCAACGTTCTCCCCTGGTGCATCTCTTATACCCCAGCCAGGTGCACCAAATTTGGTTAGGTCCCTAGCCAGCTGGATGAGACTTTCGTCTGCAATGACCTCTCTGCCGACCAGGAGTCTGCCAACATCTTCCGAGCCCATAGCCATGAGCGTAAACATCGTTGGAGCTGCAGCTGGAGCCACACAACCCCCTTTAGATATTGTCTCAAGCAATTGGTAAGCACATCGTTTCCCAATGTCTTCAGGCGGCTCGCCACCTGCGGGTGACGAGGCGACGTCGGCAGAATACAAACAGCCGGTGGAAGACTCTGCCACGAGGGACAGACCAAATCCGACGCCAATCTTCTTCTTCGCCGCAGGGTTATTCTTTTCAGGAGCGGGGATAAGTGGAGCGGACGACACATCAGAAAAGACGTAGGTGTCGGGAACCAGGGGATTGAGTATCCCTCTGGCCGTGTCAATCATCCGAGCGTTGTTGTTCCCAGACACGCCAGTCGAGTAGGCGACGCCACGGATTCTCTTAATCCGGCCCGCGTTTATCAAGTGCAGAGTCTTGGGGAGACGGACCTGGTGTCCAAACACCAGCTGAACCTCCCCTCCACCACCTTTCCCGTTATGACCGGGATTCGATCTCCGTAGAATGCGAAGCTCGATGTTATTGAAAATACCGAATTGATTGTAAAGAGGAAGGATGGCCGTCCGGACGCTGTCCACCGACATATCTCCGGTTGGCGTCGCCGACGTAATCACGCCAGGCCCTGTGAAGAGGACATTCATGGGGGCTTTCGAGAATGGAGCCAAGAGGCAAAGCGGCAACAAGAAATAACTCACTCCGCGAGTGCAGTTCGCAGGGATCTCATGCTTGATCACCCCGCCACTGGCACCGAGGCCCGCAACGCTTCCCGTAATCAAGCCCGGCTTGTACACCAGAATGGTACCAGTGTACGAGATCTCCATTTGAGAGCCATTGGTCACAGCTTCGAGAAGACGCAGGAAAGAAATCTCGTGAGGTGCGAGACCGGGGTTCGACGGCGAGGAGGGTCGGATCTTGGAGATATGCACCGGGCGCCCGGTCAACGTCGCGAGCACAAGGCGATAAGTGAAATTTTTCTGCGTCGTGAAGCGGATGGGAGGTTGAGAGGTCGCCATCTTTCCTGATGCCCTTCAGTCTCGAATCCGTCCAGCGTCAAGGGCAATGTCAAGGGCTCATGGTCTGTTTCCCTCCGAAAAATGCAAACTTTCGCTAGGTACAAAAAATTCCTAAAAGGAAAGTTCGTCTGGCGGGCGGATAGCGATGATCACGTGCGGGCTTATTTCTTATCATTAAAGCCAGCTTATCTCCGTCCGCCGCCAAAAAGTTAAAATCGGATTAAAATCGGGATTCAACCGGGTGATCCGCCATAAGTATGGATCAGAGTATAAGAGTCATAAACTATATCTCAGATCAGCAATTTGAGACCACATCCTCCTTCACTGCAAGTGCAGTCTTGATTTTTAGAGCTTGGCTGAAGCCTGATAGTGACAGCGGCATATTTATCAAGTATATCGGAATGCTGCCTCCAGCATTGAATATACCAAAATGGTAGAAATCCTTTACCCCTCATCCCCCGCATTATTTTTCAGAAGAATTTATTTTCGTACAAGGTCCAAGCTTGCTTCTGAAATATCGAAACTAATAAGAGTGTCTTCAGGCTCGAAGCCAATGCGCATCTCCTCCAACCCCCTGTCAATAATTACTGCGTGTACCACCCTGCCTCGCCTGCCACCGCAGGTTACACGGTGATGATAGTCGGAGGCCCCAACGCTCGAACTGACTATCATATCAATTCCACACCCGAATTCTTCTACCAGTACCGGGGCTCCATGCTCCTGAAGACCGTCGACACTTCCACAACGCCTCCCACCTTCCAAGATATCCCCATCCATGAGGGTTCCCTATTCCTGCTCCCCGCCAACACGCCGCACTGCCCAGTCCGGTTCAAGGATACCGTTGGCGTTGTGCTGGAGATGCCCAGGAAGGAGGGTGAAGTAGATATCATGAGATGGTACTGTCGACAATGCGGGGATATCGTGTGGGAGAAACGGTTCATCTGCACCGATTTGGGCACTCAGGTGAAGGAGGTCGTGGAGGAGTTTGCTGCCGATGAGGCCAAGAGAACGTGCTCGAAATGCGGCACTGTTGCATCGACAAAGTATGCTGAAGGGGAAGTGATACAGCCACCGAGGTTCCCCGAATAGTAAAGAAGTGGATAAAGTAATATTTTCGAGTCTTAATACTCCGGTCACAAGCCACGAATGTGTACTCCTAAGTTATATTTTGTCTTCACAACAGCATAAATACTCCAGTAATACAAGACATGTCATCTCACCATCTTCACTTTGCCCCCTCGAACCAAAAGAAAGGAATTCACATAGCATAAACAAAATTAAAATTAAGGGGCGACAAGGATGTGGCGTGATTCAAGCTAGGTGGTATATGACAAACATGCCAGAAGGTTAAGAAGCTAGAACGCTGGGTTGGCTACAGCACTCGAAAAGTGAATGGGTGAACGCGATTGAGGAGCACGCTAGCGTGAGAAGAAGAGCAAAAAGAACAGAGAGGAGAAAAAAATGTAAATGGAAAAAAAAAAGAAAAGAAAAGAAAAGGTACAAATTGACAAAGTTAAAGATTAGCAAGTCATAACACTGCCAGCATGATAGTCAGCAACATTAATCAATATTTGTACATTGAAAAGGTTAACCGCTAGCAGAGTGAATTGTAAAGGTCTTTGAATCCCTGAAGTAGACAGGTGCCGTCGATTATTCTTCAAAGGGACAGTCGATGCTTTCATGACCGTCTCGCTCGCATAGCGCGCACCACTTGCTCTCATCGATGACTCCAGAAGCTTTCCCCGCAACAGGAGTCATGGACGAGGTCAAGCCTCCCATCCCCTTCAAGCCTTCGAGAACTGCATCTCGGCCCGTTCTCTGAGAAGAGGGGCTTCCGCCAAATTGTTTCAATCCGTTGGAGTTACGCTCCTGTGGAGGGTCGGAATGTATAGATCCGCCAAGGGGCATGGATTCGACGTTATCACCATGAGCCGCGGTGCTCGTGGGATTGGAGTTGCTGTTCCCGTTGCTTCCGAACGTGGTACAGGTCAGGATATCGTGGCCGTTGGTCTCGCAGATCTCACACCACAAAGAAGTACTTCCATCCGAGGAGTGATTATCGACATCGGAACCGTGATTGGCGGGGCGATGAGGAAGAGACTCCTGATATGATGAAAGTGGTGGTGGATGTTGCTCATCGCCAGTAGTCGAGTCTTGCCAATCACCGGGCACCACAGTACGGTCAGAGGGAGTGTGAACGTGGCTGACGGTGTTGCTCGTCCCACTGTTTCTCGAAGGCTTGAACTGCCTCAACGGAGCGACGGTGACGGTTCCACTGCGATCCCGAACTCGTCCAGGCCCATTTATCGGACTCTGGCTCCGACTCTGCTCCAGTTCCCGTTGCAACTCCTCAATGCGGCGCGACTTGCTCTCGACCAGCCCCTCGAGTTCCTGAACACGCTGTTCCAGCTGGGCG
This sequence comes from Rasamsonia byssochlamydoides, assembly GCF_041956645.1. Classification (NCBI taxonomy): domain Eukaryota; kingdom Fungi; phylum Ascomycota; class Eurotiomycetes; order Eurotiales; family Trichocomaceae; genus Rasamsonia; species Rasamsonia byssochlamydoides. Next base: position 107,950 of record NW_027192447.1, on the reverse strand, counting down.
ATCCGTTCTGCATCCTTGGGATCCGCCTCCGATTTGCCAGCAGCCGAAGAGATCCCATTCTGGCGCATTAAAGCGGGATTCACCTCGCCACGGCTGAGGGAGTGGATGATAGCCTTGAGACCCCTGATCTCGTCATCTTTCTGATCCAGCTCTTTGGTATTGCGGCGAGTCTCTGCTTCCTTGAGAGCCGCTGCAGACTTCTCCCGCTCCTGCTTCAGCTCCAGTCGGGCTCGTTCTACCTCTCCTCGCAAGAATTCCACCTCGCCCCTTGCTTCCGCCTCGCCGCGCCGTGCATCCTCGAGACCCTCTTCCAGCTCTGAGACTAGTTCTTCGAGTTGCTTCAGCTGCCTCGCGACCGTCTCCACATCCTCTCCGCGATCCTGGAGCTCCCGGTTTTGCTGCATGAGCTCATCCAATCTCTGCTCGTAAACACGTTCCGTCTCGGATGCGGCCACCTCCAGAGTATCCAGCGTGCTGCGGAAGTCGGCACGATGGCTGTCAAACTCCGCTGTCAGCTGTGCGATCTTCTCATTCTTCTCCCGTAGTTGTTGGCGAATAGACAAGGCATCCTCTCCCTCCATCTCGGTAATAGTTTGCTGTAATTCCTCGAGCGTGGCGGTCTGCTCCTCTAGCTGTCTATCACGGTCCCGAAGCTCCTGTTCCAACATGCGGACCTTCTCTCGTAGCTCTTGAACCTCCGCACTACCATAGGCCCGGTGGTCATTCATCCTCACTGGCATCGGGGTTTCATCCTCCACGCTCACCCTCGAAGGGGGCCGATCAGACAGTCGAGACGGCGTTTTGAGGGGGGTTCGAGGGGGTCCATGGACACTCGGAGGCTGAGCGCTTGAGACCACTCTGGCGTTCACCGAGGGGGTTCGCAATCCGCTGAGGTTCAGTTTGGACGGTGGCGCCGAACGGGGGGACTCCGGTCGGGGCAACGATGGCCGTCGAATTCGTGGCCGGGGGACAGAAGGAGGCCCAACGGACTTGCTGAAGTTCGTCACGGGAGGGCGTGATGGGGTGGGAGGAGTGGCGACAGGCCGCTTCGTCACATACTTGTTGTTGTTGATGGGGACAAAAATCCCAGCACCGGGGATGGAGGTGGTGAAGTAGCTTCGTCCGTCGACATCACCATTGTTCTTGCCTCTGCTCGCATGCTCCGGGGCCAGTTCAATCCCGGCAAAGCGACCGGGCTTGCCATCGACGCCTCCTATATATCGGACAGTCCCGTACATGCCCCCGGGGACGTTCACCAGGTCTCCGACCCGGATTTCGTCAGAGGGGGCCATATCGACTTAAGCAAGTTCGAGCTTGTCTAAGTCGTTTCGTTCTAATCTGACCTGTAATTCGAAAGAAGAGGATCCAGGTCAATCTGGAACCGGAGAGCGCTTGTTCTGTTTACCAGGAGAAGGGAAAGGAAAGATCAAAGATTAGGAGCAAAACAGATCGGATAGCGGGGGGTGACGGGAGGGATCATCCGCATGGTTCGAGCAGATTCTGGGGACCGAACTAACTTCGGGCTCACTGCGTGGATATTGACGGCCCCAAGGGAGCCTTACATGAAGAGGGCAGACAGATCACAAGCCTGGAGAGATCCACGGCAGTCTTGTTGAGTACTGGCACACCAGTTACAAATGGCGATGACGGTGCTGCATTGCAGAAGGCTGAAAAGGGGCCTGCAGGATGAACTGGACGGTACCTAGGGACGTACCGATTGGCAGTAAACAAGGACGAACGGCTGCATCCAATAATCGAGCAGGATCATGAGGCTACCTATTAGTACCTAATTGATCTGGAGAACAGCCTGTGCGCCGGCGCTGCAAGAACCATGGGTCAGCAACTGCTCTGCCTCCGATGGCTGTGGAGGGCGAAAGCGCAGCCTCTGCGAATGAAGGCTGGCCCAACCACAGACTATTACTACCCGGCAGCTGACAGCGCCAGTTAAGCCACGTCCGACATACGTCAGGACAGATCTCAATCAACGCTCTCAGCCTCTATGAAGCATTGTAGGGTTTCTATCTCTCGATCAATCTATTTGAAAAGCAGCGCGTGTGTTCTTCCCTGGAAATCATATCTCTACCCGCGCTGCTAGCTCCGTCGCACGCGCTGCAACGTCGCCAACTTGGGATCAGAATTCTTTTTTCCACACTCGATTGATGACGACTGAGGGGTCGTTTCGATAGCAGAAATGGCGCAGTATTTTTTTGACCTCCTCTACACCTTCACGGATTGCATGTGTTGCTTTCCGAATTCTCCACAGCTGAAAATCAACAACCGCAGCTTCAAGCTCCTCCGGCTTCTGGGCGAGGTACGTTTGACGGAGTATTTAACAAGTGTGAATGCTAATAAGATAAACTTACGATTAGGGTGGGTTTTCCTACGTTTATCTCGTACAAGACAAGGCGACGTCGGAATTGTTCGCCCTGAAGAAGATCCGGTGTCCCTTTGGCCAAGAATCGGTCTCCCAAGCGCTTAAAGAAGTCGAAGCCTACAGCCTCTTCGCACCTCACCCGAATATCATACGCGCGATTGATCACTGTGTGACGACGGAGTCAGGCTCCAAGTTCCGTTCAGATGGGGATGATGCGAGTTCCAAGACCGTCTACATCCTTCTTCCCTACTATCAGCGCGGGAACCTTCAAGACGCGATCAATGCCAATCTTGTCAACCACACCAAGTTCCCCGAGAAGAAGTTGATGGTTCTGATGCTGGGCGTGGCAAAGGCACTCAAGGCGATGCATCAATACCGGGTCAAGAGCGGAACAGGGTCTACCCGCCAAGCCAAGGCAGTCAGAAGAGAGGGCGAAGAAGCAGATGAGGAGATCTCGATGCAAATGGGGAAGCCAAAGCGACGCTCTACCCGGCAGGAGGATGATGCTGTGGAACAAGAGCCGTTGATGGATAACGAGGTGATCAGGAGTCAAGAGGGCGTTGCCGAAGGAGAGTTCCGGCCCTATGCCCATCGAGACATCAAGCCTGGTATGGCTTCGCTCAACCACTCTAGAAAATTGAATATTGGCTAATGCGCACTAGGCAACATTATGATCGATGACGACGGTCGAACACCCATCCTGATGGACCTTGGGTCCTTGGCCCCAAGCCCCATAGCAATCACCTCGCGATCTCTGGCATTAGCCGTCCAGGATACCGCTGCAGAGCACAGCACGATGCCCTATCGTGCCCCAGAGTTGTTTGATGTCAAGACCGGGTCCATCATCGACACCAAGGTGGACATCTGGTCGCTGGGCTGCACCTTGTACGCCTGTCTCGTGGGGAAGAGCCCCTTCGAGGCACGAAGCGAGGAGACAGGGGGTAGTTTGAGCATGTGCGTTCTCGGCGGAGACTGGAGATTCCCTGACGAGAAGACCGGCGCCGCAAAGGGCAAAGGTAAAGCCAATGCGCAAGGTGGTGCAGGTGCAGCTGCATCTCAGGATAGCAATGAAGGGGGCATTAGTGAACCGGTCAAGGAGATTGTCCGGAAGTGCCTGCAGGTCGAACCTGCGGACCGGCCTGACATTGATGAACTCATCCAGCTTATAAAAGACGCCATCGAGGTCTTGCCGGATGATGATGTGTCGTCAGATTGATATCCACTATTCTATTCCATCTACATGCATGTACAGTATGTATGGTGGTCCTGGTCTCGACCACTGCTGTCAGCATTTCTTTTCTGCTTTTCATTTTTTTTTCAACTGTTTCATCTTTTCACCTCTTTTGTATCATGCTTTTTTTTTCTTTTGATATCATCCGACTTACTTGGGCATGGCGTTTCTGGGAAGGAAGTACTACTGGGTTTGCCTGTTGAACTGTATAGCGAGCGACTCTTTGTTATATGATTGACTAGTCCTGGTCTGACTAGTCAGCAAGAACAATGAGATTGAATTCGTCACTTTAACTAACAGGTCCATGTGTAATCCTGTATTATACTCTGCTGGTGAGAATGGTCAACCTCTCACTTCACCTCCCGGACCACATACATATAATATATATATACATATATATATCCTGGTCTGACCTCCTGGCGAGTCCCCAGCTACCTCTGTAGTCAAACCCTCACTTTAACCAGCTTATTTATATATATCTCTCAAAGATAAAGGATGATTTGACTACCTGGCAAGAATAATGATCATCAAACCCTCTCACTCTCACTCTACTCGACTTGAAAGGAAGCTGATGTGAACCAAAAAAAAAAAACCTCAACTTTCGCCAGCCTTTCTTTTTCTCTGACCTGGTGATCTGTGACCTGCTGGTAAACTCTCTCTCTCTCTCTCTCTCTCTCCTAAGGAGGTCAAACCCCCATACCTAGCTAGGTACTTTAGCTGGCTTATTAGATTAGATAGAACCTGATTCGACCTGCCTGTCAGCAAGCTATATATATATAGTAGAAGGTCAAATACGGGCTCACTTTCTTCCGACTCGTATATGATCTGACCTGATCTGACCTAGCCTGGGCTAAACCAAATCAAACACTCACTCACTCTACCTGGCTCATATATTTATCTGATTCACACTGTATAATACAAGTTGCAGCGTGGTGATAGCACATGTTTTTCCCCCTTCAACACCAGTGATGACATTATAATAATGCGGTAGATATCTAATTACAGCTAATTAATTAGGTAAGTAATCATGAACCAAAAAGTCCTAGATCTAATTAATGATCTAATGTCTTTGTTTTTCCCTCCTTCCGTTTTTCCTGGTACCTGCCTATGGTCATCGATGCAAAGGTACCATGCCATACCATACCATATCCATATCCATATACGTCGCATCGCATCCATCTTATCCGAAAAAGTACACCTGATGCCTGAGGATTATTATGAATGATAATGTCGTCTTATGCCTTTTTTCCCGTCTGTGTTCTCCCTTCTTTCTCTTTTTCGTGCCTGCACTCCCTTTCTTGGTATCAATACAGTTAGTCAAGTCAAGTCCATCGCTTCGTGGTATCATACGAAATACAAAGTGTAGATATATCCAAAATTCAGGTCCGTCCGTTGGTCTTAGTTTTCGAAGGATACACGGCCCTCGTAAAACTGAACGGACTGAACGGACGTAACGGACGTAACAGATCATCCGCTAGGTGAGCGGATAGTCGAAGACAGACACAACGGCTGCAACGCTTCCGGCTAGTGGTGCTTGAAGCCTCCTTTGACGTTGAGAGAACCGTCCGCTCGAATGGTGGGCCCGCCGGGCTTTCCCTGTCCAAAGTTGCGGTAGGCCTTCTCCCTTGCCGTTGCCTTGTCTTCTTTGATGGTCAAGCAGTTGATTCCCAGGTAGGTCGTGATCCGGTTGATGACAAGTAGCGCCCAGTGCATGTACGCGATAAATGCAAACACAAGGTAACTACGTAGATACCACAGCTCCACGGTGGCATTGACCATGGGCAGACCGAAGAGCGGCAGATTCCCGAGAATGGCTCCACCAACGAGCGGAGTGAGCAGGACCGTCCAGTAGGGAAATGGCTGCTTGAGCAAATGAGCCAAGATGATCTTGGTTGTCATACGTCCAAAGACAAATGACATCGTCACGCAAAACAGAACAAGCCTGTTCTCGCTCAGGAGTGTGGAATATGGGGAGAACAGCCACGCGAGTACCGAGCCCGTGAAGACGAGTATAGGTGTCCACTCCAGGAACACGGGTAGAATGGGGAGGTTCTGTCGCTTTCGAGCGACGACGACATTGTAGACACACGCCGGCAGATGCGCAGTCAGAAACGTGAAGAGAATCATCGCAACCCAGAAGTCCAGGAAGATGCGGTCCCCAAAAAGCTCCGGATAGCCCAGATAATCTGCCACACGGTAATGCCAGATCTGAGGCCCATAGTATCCGGATGCGATCATCACCCCGATGGCAATGAGAAGACCTTCTGTAGGACCATTGAAATACCCCAGGTACAATGTGTGCGTGTGATAGGTCTCCCATGTGGAAAAGAACATTGGCAGACAAGGAATGAGGGCTGTGAAAGCCCCAAGCCTGGTCGCGCCTAGTCCCATGGCGGCTGTCTCGAGCAAGCTTGCGAGTGTACAATTCAGGGAATCAATCCCATGACTATGTCCCGTCAGCAGCTGCCACCGGAGTTGGGAGACTCTTGGACTTCTACTGACTCAAACAGTTCGCCCAGACCACTCGATGTTCCTGTCCGCCTCGCTTGTTTCCCATCGACGTTATCGAATGTAGAGTACCTGTGTTTCCGGAACAATCAGATATGAAAGCACATAATCTTCTATCAATTTGTTTGCTGGTTTGGGCTGGGCCAGAGGTGGCCGTTTGACATACATCCATACGCCAAAGGCAAAGCTATAGTAGAGCCAGGACGGACCCTAAGTGGAAGAGATTGCTTAGTACGCACGGATTGGGCTTCAGGATCGAGGAGTCCATACCGGTCCTACGAGATCGGGCATAAAGATTTCAACCAAGACCACATTTATCACCACGAAAAGGAAGCCCAACAGGGTGACCATATTCGGAGCCAGCCATAACGGCAAGAGCTCGACGAATGCGTTCCACTATGAATGGCCCCGCTAAGTCAGCTGCTGCACTGGGCCATTCCGTTTGTATTAGGTTGATAACAGTACGTAATGCTTTAGGATATATCTAGATATAAAGGACTTGTCCACGCTGGAGTATTTATAGGACTTGAGATGAACGAGCGCGTCGTCCGACAGCGAATCTTGGGTTGCTAGAATACGAGAAGAGGCAAGCGATTAGCCTTTACAATTGAGAACAAGTAGAATAGAGACATTTGACTCACCTTGCACCATCTTAAGCACTGCGGTCATTCTTCGTCTTTCTCTAAATGAAAATCTCTTCGATCGAAAGTCGTCTATTCTCTTTATCTTCTCAGTTCATCGTAGATAGTACTCCGAAGTATAGAAGACAACGAATGAGAAACCTGAAGGACTCAGAGCGCCGAGAGTCGAACTTCAGGCATGCGCTGAGACAAATCCAGGTCTAGCGAGCGCGACAGCAAGAGATTGAAAGAAAAGGAGACACGATTTCAGGGGAAAGCAGGGGAAGAAAGCAGTGCAGCATCGATTGTCGCTGGCCGGAACAAATGGGAAGACGGGGTCCATCACGTGTGGATTCTCTTGCTTGACCGCGGACTGAAAGGGCCCGTGCTCCGCGCGACACTACTCCGAAAGTCCGCAAGAGACAGCTCAGGTAGGCGGGAATCAACACCTCCGTCCGCTTGGATTGATCATTATCGCAATCAGGCCCATGATCAGTGTCAGGTGGATCTCGGGGGTTGCAACTGATGACCTGTTCGCAGTCGCGTCGTTCGCGTCCCGTTTGTGACAAGCTCTTTGCTCAGCTCCACCGTCCGTCCCCGCCGTCCAGTTCTGACCGTGACAACGGTTTTTGACTTGGTTTTCGATCCCTCAGCATCTGCTCGGTGTTGAAGCCTCGTGCTGGGAACCTTCGCTCTGGACATGAAGGTGGATGGCTCCAGGCAGCGCTCATAGCGCCGATCGTTACTGAGGCTCTTTCTCAACAATGCCGGGCGTCGTTGAAACGCCGGCCGGCCCTGTCTGGCCCGGCCTGGGATTTTCGGTCGCTCATCAGAAGCTCGAATTAGAGATCGACTTTGCCAGCAAGAGCCTCAAAGGCAAGACGGAGATTACCATTCACCCTCACTACAAGGATCTCAGGGTCATCCGCTTGAACTTTCGGCAAGGCGAGCTCAAGCGCTTGAACGTCAGCGGGAAAGCTCCGACCACGAAATATACGGACCCATACGGATCTTTGCATCTCTATGGCATCCAATATCACCAGCGGCTGGCGACAAAGATCGACCCGCTGCTGAAACCGCAGCCAGATCCCGAGTTGATCGTGACGATCCCGAAAAGCGTTCGCATCGAGGAGCTCGATCCGTTCTCCGTCGAAGCCCAAGATCAAATGGCCTTGCGCGCGATCGGCACGTCAGAGGACCCGGATGGTCCCCTGACCTCGAGAACGGCCGAAACGTCTCTTCCTCGATTTACCGCGCTGACCGTTTACGCTGAGTTTACGGTCGAGAATATAAGGGATGGACTACATTTTGTGGGTGTGGACAACGGAGACAGGCGTTATCCTCATGTCTACACGACCAACTCCCTTGGTCTGGGTGCTGGAAGCTCTCTGTTTCCCTGCGTCGACGATCCGTCCTCTAGGTGTACATGGGAAATCTCCATCAAATGCCCGTGCTCGCTAAGTGACGTGTTTGACCGTAAAGGGCCAGAAGCGTCGAAGGCCAATGCCTTAGGCAAGAACAAAGCCAATGGCGTGCGGACGTCTGCCTTAGCTGCAGATGACGATACATTGGACATGGTGGTTGCTTGCTCTGGTGAGATGACAGATGAGATCGTCGACCCAAGAGATCCGAGTAAGAAGACGGTTTCCTTCGCTTGCACCTCGCCACTCTCCGCACAACAGATTGGGTTCGCCGTAGGACCCTTCGAATACGTCAACCTTTCTGAGTTCCGGGAAAGCGATCAAGATGATCAACTCGGACAGAACGCCGTTCCAGTGCACGCATTTTGTCTTCCGGGAAGGGCAGATGATGTCCGGAATACCTGTTTCCCGATGGCCAAGGCGGTTGACTTTTTCTCCTTGACCTATGGATCGTATCCGTTTTCAATCTACAAAATATGTTTCGTTGATGATGCGGCTCATGAAACCACCCCCACGGCATCTTTGTCAATATGCAGCAACCACTTGCTCTTTCCCGAGGATATCATTGATCCGATGTATGAGTCAACGAGGACTTTGGTCCATGCCCTGGCGGCCCAATGGGTTGGTGTGAACATCATCCCGAAGGAACCCGCGGACACTTGGGTAACCGTTGGCATAGCATACTACATCACTGATACGTTTATGAAGAAGCTGTGCGGGAACAACGAGTATCGATTTCGCTTGAAGCAGATGTCGGACAAGGTGTGCGATCTGGACTACGAACGACCGTCCATTTATGACATGGGGAATTATCTTAAATTGGATCCATCAGAGATGGAGTTTATTGCTTTGAAAGCCCCTCTCGTTCTCTTCATTCTAGAACGGAGGCTTACCAAAGCCAGCGGGAAACCGACCGTATCGCGAATCATCTCCCGCATTCTGCTGAACGCGCGGATGGGCGATCTCCCAAACGGAGCCATTACCACCGCGTTCTTCCAGAGAACTTGCGAGAAATTCGGTCACACCAAGTTGGATACTTTTTTCCAGCAGTGGGTTTACGGTGCCGGATGTCCTCGCTTTGCGGCCACGCAACGTTTCAATAAGAAGAAGTTGGTGGTTGAGGTAATGATCAAGCAGGTTCAAGGAGAGCAGCAGGGGCCTCGAGATTTAGAGAAATCTACGTTTATGCGCGACGTCAAAGAAGAGATCAGAAGCGTCTATGCCGGTGCAGTACAGCCCGTTTTCACGGGTTCGATGACGATCCGTATTCACGAGGCGGATGGAACTCCATATGAGCATATCGTCGAGATCAAAGAAGGGGTTACCAAGTTTGACATTCCGTACAATACGAAATATAAGCGGCTGAAAAGAAATAAGCGGCAGAAAGAGCGCGCCGCTGCCGCTGCCGGAGCCGACCCCAACGCGGAGACGCAGGATGATGTTCTCCTTTATTGCCTTGGCGACGTCCTGCAGAGTGAAGAGGATATCCAAGAATGGAGGCTCACGGATTGGAGCAAAGAGGAAGAGGAACGCATGGGACAAGAATCCTATGAATGGATTCGTATGGACGCAGACTTTGAATGGATTTGCAAATTCTCTGTCGCGATGCCGGGCTACATGTATCTCTCACAGCTGCAGCAAGACAGAGACGTCGTCGCGCAGTTGGAGGTAAGTCGGCGCGTTGTTACAAGTTTTTTATGGGGATTCTAACGGGGAGTTCAGTCCATGCAATACATGGCTATTCAACGAGGGCATCCGCTTGTTTCGTCCATATTGGTCCGAACGCTTATGGATCGGCGATATTTCCATGGAATTCGCACTATGGCTGCTCGAGCGTTAGTCAGGCATGCCAAAGAGGAGATCAATTGGCTGGGACTATATCATCTTGAGAGGGCATTCCAGGAACTCTTCTGTCTTCCGGGATCGCCTATGACACGCTCCAATGACTTCTCCGACCGAGCGTCATATATCCTTCAGAAAGTCATCCCTGAAGCTATCTCCCAGGTGCGAGATAACAGCGGCAAGACACCGTTGAGAGCTAAGCGGTTTATTTACGAGAAGCTCAAGTTCAATGACAATTCAAATAATGAGGTAATTACACTGATTTTATTTTCTGCTAGAAAATTATCCTAATTGTTGTTACAGTATTCGGACAACTTTTACGTCGCCTCTTTGATGAATTCTTTGTGCAACGCCTTGTTGGGGCGAGCCGAGAGTAGTTCTTCGAACGATATTGAATTCGACATGGAAAAAGAACTCGAACGCCAAGCGGAAGAACAGCTCGAGAAGGATGCTATCGCTGAGATTGACAGGTACCGGCGGATGGACGAGTGGTCCAGTTCGTTTCAAAACATCTACTCGCGAACCGCGCTACGCTGTCAATTGCGACTCATGCAAGCCAAGGTTATCGATCTGGACCTGGTGCACTTCTTGCAGTATACAAGACTCGGGACGTTTGATATGCTGCGACTGGAGGCTTTCGAATGTCTTGTGGACTTGGACATTTTCGGGTCTCCGGAACTGTTGAGATGGTTTATATATGTCATGTCTTCTGATCCCTCGCCCTGGATGCGACACAGGCTTCAACGGCTGTTTGGAACAGCTCTTGCGACGGTGGCTTTTGGCGTTGATCAACCGACCCAACCGCCCGCACCCAGCGACGGTTTGATTATCGAACAGGAGTCATCGACTGAAGTCCGTCGAGCGGATTTGGCTCGCAAACAGACAGTTCCCGGGGCGCTTGAGGCTCTGAAGAAAGAGCTCTCAGGTAATCCAGTCCTCAAGGAATGTCTCTGGGCAGCGTGCAACTCCTCTTGCATTGGAGCACTCGAGGTTTCCGATTTCCTTGACCTGTGTAAAGTTTTCTATGACCCCATCGTCTCCGTCATGGTCACGCTGAAGTATCCTCGGTATTGGAAAGTGCAACATCTGGGTAACGTAAGTCTGCTCCATTTGTCTATTTTTTGAATCTTGAGGGCCTTCCTACTGACAACTGTCTAGGGAAAAATGCGCTTCTACAGGTCGGATCGTATCCGCACCTCACTCGTCCCCTCCAAAGATGCAGCCGCCGCAAAACGCAAGCGCGAGGAGCAAGGAATGCCTCCTCCAGCGCCGAGGATCACTTTCAAACAGTCCAAGATGGCTCCAGGCACGTCACCCTCAACGCCACAGCCAGGTGTGCCACCATTGCCCAAGTTGCACATACCGAATCCGAATCATATTGTTATGCCACCGCCAGCTCCAGTAACGCCAGCCTCGGCATCTGCACCTTCCACTCCCGGTGGCGGATTGAAACTCAAACTGAAATTAGGTGGACAACAGCCGCCAAAATAGGGATTGGCTGTAATTCGTTGATGTTCGCACTCATACTTTCTTCCTGCATTTTTTTTTCCTTTAGTATCATCACATTCCTCCATGGAAGGCGGTGCAAACGGGGTATTCAAAGGGTGGAGTTGGTTGGGTTTGTCAGTTTTAAATTCATCTATTTGAAGGCGTTTGATTTTTCATCCATGCGGCATCGCAGATTCCCAGTCCGTTCAAGAAGTCTATCAGCATCTTGACATTATATGTACGGTGTATGCTTGTATATTACGGGGGTTTTGAAGGGTAAAAGGTCGAAGGAGCAGTTTGAGTGCAAGGAATTATTAATAGCGGCTGAAATAAAGAAGCAATGGAATACTTGACCCTGTGAAATAAAATATATTTTCATGTCTAGTGCATTATTTCGATAACCATGCCGGTATACGACAGACAGTTCAGAATATTTTTTAATTCATATTCATCCATTCACAAAACAATCCGGTCCATGAACTCCCAAATAAAATAAAACCAGACGATCCCCACCGGAAAAGCAAAATTTATGACAAGGTTCTTTTTTTTTTCTATTTTCGTATTTGGTATGGTATGGTTTTCGACAGAGAGAGAGTGTGTGATATTATTTGTCGCTTATTCGTTCCAAGGCCTGCGCATTTGGTATGACGTGGTTAGTTTGACGTGATATACGATAAAATGACTGTGCTGCATTTGTAGTATGCAGAGATGACGAGACGAACCTCGAGCATGACAACAGAATTTCCTCGAATAACCTGTACAAAAATATTTCTCTATCAGCAAGGTCCTCGACTTCGACCAGCCAGGATCTGCTTGTGCTTACCACCATGCCTAGTCTGACTTTTTCTCCCCCGCTCTTCTCCTCGACCGCCTCGTCGAGAACAATGTTCATGAAGACCTGTATTTGTTATAACTCAAAGATTAGACCACGATATCTCGCAACAACCGTGTAAGAATAGGAATGACAACTCACATCATAGCCTCGCAACACGCCAATGACTTTCCGGTTTCCGTTCAACTGAACGAACAACCGCTTTTCCATGTACTAGATTTTTAGAAAAGCGAAGCGCGTCAGCATGTTTCCCTGCTCATAAGGAAAGATTTCCACAGAAGTAGACAAGTAATACCTTCTTCAACTCGGGCTGCGCTTGAGGCATCTTGGTCGGCTTTTCTTGAGATTTCCTTGTCCGGCCTTGATGTCTCGATCAAGCGACTGCTGGGGGTCGTTGGCCGGTCGCGTGTTGATTGATCGACTTGGTAGTTTGCGGGAGGTTGGTCGGGGAAACTATTGTCCGGGTAGCTTCAAAATGCGGATGGAGCTGAGTAACGCTGTCAAGGTAGATTCCAGCCTTCGGAGAGTCAGGAACTCTCCCTACCTACACCTTTACGGCCAGATAGAAATCGAATATGAATTCGCCTTTTGCGAATCGGCGCAAGGCGCGCAAGGTTGGAGGGGAAGATGAGGAGGAAGATAAGAGTGGACAAGGTTGGTACCTGTTCCCCGCCACTTACTTCTCCGAGGGAGGTCACGCAGTCGATGATGGGAAAACTAAGAGGGAAATACAGGATCTGAACCCGTCGTTAAGAGACCGGGTAACAAGCAAAAACAAAAATCCAAGCTACGCCTTTCGTTCGGTCCTGGAGAAACGTCCATGACCGAAGATGCTGAAGGAGAGAGTGAAGTGATTACACCAAAGAGACCTGGCCTGGGTAGGCGGGTGCTAGAGAAGAATACATTTCAATCGTCCAGGCTTTCAGGGTCTTTCGATCATCTTCCCTTCAGAGTTGGGCAAGATCAAGACAGACCTAGCTACGGTGAAGACTACTTGAAGGAACTACGAGACTCGACTCCCTCCACCCCCAGAAATATCAACTCTCTCCAACCGGACGAAGATGACCATCACAAAGAGGTGGATGTCGCCGCGAAGTTCGGAGAGATAGTGAAGACGTCCACTCCAACCGTCATCCCTAGCGAAGCAGAAATCAGGGAGAAGAAAGAGCGAAGGGCACGGCTGGCGAAAGAGCAAGAGTATATTTCGTTAGCTAATGGTGACGAGGACGATTACTTGCCACTCGACGGTAAAAAGAAGCCCGAAACTCGTCTTGTAAGGGATGATGAAGACTTTGCGGAGGGCTTTGATGAGTTCGTTGAGGACGGCAGGATCGCGCTGGGAAGAAAAGCGGAGCGCGAACAGCAGCGGCGACAGCGCGAAGAGATGCGCGAACTGATTGAGGAAGCTGAAAATACCTCAGAGGAAGATGACTCAGATGCGGAACGCAAGGCTGCATATGAAGCAGCTCAAACGCGGGCTGCAATGGACGGTATGGGCCTTAACCGTGAGGACTTATCTCGTCCGAGGACCCCGCCGAAGGTCACGTCTCTCCCTCATCTAGCGAATGTCCTGGAGCGTCTGCGAGCTTCTTTAGCGGAGATGGAGTACTCCAAGAAGCTTCTGGTCAACCGGATGGAGGAGCTTCGAAAGGAGAAAGCCGACATCGCGGCCCGTGAAGTTGAGATCCAGACTTTGATCAAAGAGGCTGGTGAAAAATACGAAAAGCTTCGCATCGAAGCAGGTCTCACTCCGGGTGAAAGTGGACTGCCTGGGGATGCTACACCGAATGATCGTGGGTTGGAAAGTCTGGGAACGTCGATGCCCGTTTCTCGCGCGGACTCCGATGCAGAGTGATGATTTGTTTTCTTGCTATGGCCAGGTTCTAGATTTTGAGAGTTACTTCGGGCTGGAACTGGTATGGGAAGGTTCGAGCGGAAGTGCGTGTGCTCTTTCCTTTTGTATAACGTTGGAGGGTCTTTGATACCCGATTTTCTGTTTCTCTCCCACATGATCTTTGTAAAACATTTTGGCGCTTTGGTGTTATAGACATCATGATACCCAGTTTATAGCAAATGCAACGGTCACTTTTAGTTTAGCATGATGCGGCCATCCTTTCTTTCTTTCAGACGCGAGTCAACTCGTAGGAAATCCCGCTCGGACAAGTCACCGTCAGTCTCATCCATATCCCTCAGCTGGTCTATTCTCACACCTATCAGAAATAATCAGCGTTATGTTATCCCCTGGATCGCAAGTCCACTCGACGAATCAGATCCCAAATCACCACGTCTGCGCAAGCGATCTGACGCAAGTCCAATCGAACTCTTCTACGATCTCTTTCTAGTTGGGAATCTTTCAACGTTTTCTGCAACACACGAGATCAACAATCTAAGAGGTGAAACAGCGGCACCCGTCAGGCTGATGTGATGTCTAACTGTCTGAGCAGCGCTATGGGCATACGTCGGTTTCCTTGGAGTGATATGGTTCACCTGGCTGCAGGTGACCCTGTTCGATATCCGCTTCGCACAGGACTCGATATTCGAACGGATCTGTAAAGCCCTTCAGCTGGCGGCGATGGTTGGATTCGCGTCGGCAGGATCTCGTTTCTCTACGCAGATCAACGGCGAAAACATCTGGGCGTTCCGATCGTTATCCGTTCTTCTTGCGGGCAGTCGGTTTATGCTGGCAGTACAGTACACAATCAACATTGGCTTCTTACGCGAGAAGATGAGACCTTCTGTCAGGGGAATGTACGGGATTGTTGCAGTTCTGTCGGCCTCAGGTTCTGTATATTTGGCAGTAAGGCTGACTCCAACCCCCTGCATCTATCTGACTGATTCTCCAAACTAGTTATTCTTTACCTTTGGTAATGCTGAGCCCCATGTATGGACAGTATGGTTTGGACTGTTTCTGGGCGAGTCGGCAGGGGTCATGGGAATTTCGAGCCACACTCCGGGAATTGGGCTCGAAGATACGCCCCTCAACGTCCGAATGGGACTGTTGACGCTAATCATCATCGGCGAGGGTGTGATATCGGTGACGAGAATCGTTAATAAGATGGTTGCTGGCGGTGGTTGGACAATGTGGTCCTTTGTCCACATTCTTGGGGTCACTACGACCGTGGTAAGATAGCTGACGGCCGTGTGGGAGCTATCACTGATCTTTGCAAACAGTATCTTCTTTGGCAGTCATATTACGATATTTCTCCCCGAGAGCGGTATGGAAAGATACGCCAGCAAATATGGGCTCAATTGCATTTCCCATTCCATTCCTCGCTTGTTCTCTCCTCAGAAGGTTCCCAAATCCTTGCGCTGACCTTGGACGTGGCCTTGAAATTGAGGTACTTGGGTGAGACGATCGTTTTCGCGTGCGAGGATCCTCGTCCATCCAGAGATTATGCCATTGCTCTGCTGAATAACACCATCGTAGACATGGAGATTGACTATTCTCATGGAGCACAGCAGGAGAAGCTGGCGATCAATTTCATTCTCAACTCTCTGTGGGACACCCCGAACCTCTGTCCGGGTAACGGCACTACCAATTCTTCTACCGAGTTCGGTCTTACAGCAGAGGCATCGCAGAACCTCATGGGGAATGTCACCGTGTCTCTCTTCTCGAGTATGGGGATCACGCCTTCGAAAGGGGCCTTGGCCCAATTCGGCAGCACGCAGCTCCTGATGATGTACATCAACCTTTTAGGGTTTGTATACATGTACTACTTCGTGGGCGTGGCTCTGGCAATGATGCATTTCGCCGTCTTTACATTTCTGACACGCCGACACCCTAATCAAGTGCACAACGGAATCGCAATCGGAACGCGACTGGTGTTCGGGATCTTTTTGCTGTCGCTGGTCTCATTCACCTGGAACTTTGACCTGACCTACTTCTTCATGACTTCTCCGATGATTATCTTTACGTTTTCCTTGACCCTGGTTAAGGGTGAGTTTGTCGCCTTTGCTTTGTTTTATGCTTGTCCATACTCATTGAAATGCAGTTCTCCTTGTCGATCGATTTTTGGACTGGCTAGCGGCCCGGAGGAATGGGGGTGTTGCTCGATATGGCAGCAAGAGCAGTACTCGACCGATGGTTCGAGTGGAATCCGAGACCGACTGCACTTCGTTTGAAAATCGCGATGAAGAGGAACGACCAGCGGGTCGTAATATCGATCGCGATATCGATCGAAATGTCGATCCAAATCTCCATGTGTATCGAAATCTCCGGGTGGACCACAGTCTCGCACGGGATCGGAGTGTCCAGTTGGAGTGATGTCTGATCATGGCTTGATAGGATGCGGGTTGAAGGGACCGTTCATCGTTATTTATCATTAATTCAATCCAGAGAGTATCCTTAAGTTTGACCTGTCTGCCAGTATCTAGCATTATCTCTAGCCTAGCCTTATTTCTAGCCTTATTGACCATGTGTCTTGAGACTCTTCACCGTAGTCCGCAGAGGACGGGACTTAGAACGAAATCAAGCAGTACAACTGGAAGCTTACATCTTCTGTCTACAACAATAAGCATTAGTAACAATGACTCGATAAGAGAGCCGCTATCCCGAGGTCATCCCGCGTATCGCTGGACAAGCGCGACTCTCTAGGATCAACGAGGAGCGAAGAACGATACAAAGGCAACACATGGCCAAAACTAGTGACGAGACAAGCATCAGGTAATCATAGATCTCAACCAAACGTTATATAACGGAGACAAGAGACAGATCAATTCGGAAAGCTCAACACCTGGAAAGGCGAACTGCAATCGCAGTTTCCTTGACCCGTAATACGATCATCTTCACTCGTCATGGCAATTACGGGGAAAGCTACTTGGACGCTGCTTAAACAATAGAATTCCAATTACTAGATAGAGGGCCTCACCATTCAATCGATGGTATTCTTTTCTCAGGTAGATTCCAATTCCAACTATCTCTCACATTTAATAGATTCTCGCGTAAACCAGCGACAGAACAAGGACAAGAACAACAACTAGATCTTCGCCTTCCGCAGCTGCGTGCTATCCAGCCTCTGCCCTTCATCATCCTGCTCCGCCACCTCCAACACGGGGAACTTGGCAGGCATGATCCGTCGCGGCGTCGCCCCGGGCACGACCGAGTACTTCGAAAAATCCGTCACGCCGCAACGGTTGCGGAGGAAGTCCTCGTCCAGGTCCAGGAGGCCGTTCACTGACTCTGCGGGGGCTTTGAGCATGGCCAGGATGGCGTCGGAGAAGATTGTCTGCACGGCTGGTCAGCAGGAACTGAAATGAAGACAGTGCTGCAAGGTTCCGAGGTATTACCGGTTTCCGGAGATCCTTTTTGACGGAAGGATCCGCGGTTTGCTCTGTTGCGGCAGATTCGATTGACTACATGTTTGTTTCATTATGATTCAGTTTGGTGTCTTCAGCCGAAACCTGCGGGAAAAGAAAAAAAAAGACTTACGGCTGCTGGCCAGATGCTGGTGATGGCCATGTCTTTCAGACCCTGTCGGACAAAGTCCATGGCCAGGCCTTTCGTCAGGACGCTCATTGCAACCTTGCCTGATGACAGAAGAGTACGGGTCAGAAGTCTCGAACAAGAAATACATGTACAGCGGTCAGGAATGTCTCACCCATCGCATATGCAGTCTTTCCACGGAAAAACCGGGAGTAGATCGGCGGCGACACGACAATGATCCGACCTTTCCAGCCATTCTGGCGAAAGTACGGCAGGGCCGCCTGGACACTGGCATACAGGCCCTCCGGGTTGATCTTCTGCATCAGCTGGAAGCGCTTGACGGGCGTGTTCTCGACCGAGGACCACCAGATGGCGCCCGAGTTGTAGATGAGGACATCGAGCTTGCCGTAGATGCGCACCGTCTCGTCGACAAGACGATTGATCTGCTCGACATATCGCGTGTCGACGGGTATGGCGGTGGCCTCCCCGCCGGCTTCCCGGATCTCGCGCTCGACTGTGTTGATGGTCGATTGCCGCGAGTTGGGATCGGGCGGGAAGGGGACGGTCTTGCTGGCGTCGGAGGTTGTCTTGGCCGCGACGACGACTGTCATCGTCAGATCAGATTCCATTCTGTCTTAAAATGGGATGGAAATACCAGCATAGCCATTCTTGGCCAGGTCGATGGCCACCTGCCGGCCGATGCCACGCGACGCTCCAATGACCAGAGCGACGGGCTTATCAACGGGGTTCGAGGCCATTGTAGAACAACCAGACCAGAACAAATTTAAACAGAATACAGTCAATAGGCAAAGAGAAATAGAAAGACAATCATTCAACCTGAAGGAGGAGTCTCAGCTAGCTCCCGTATTACAGGTATATATACAGCATGGAACGATTATGCTCCGCAACGCAGAGCGATGTATGTAATTGCAATAACCGAAACCAATCCGAGGTCGAATTCACAGCAATCACAACAATAACATGATCAGAAATAAGAGACATGCCTGTCGTCGCGTATAGCTCGACATCGATGGCAGTCTGACAGGGTGGAATGGTGGAATTTGTGATGAGTGATCACGAAATTGTCCAGCCTAGGTTAAGCTTATCGGGAGCAACCTCGGCTGACACTTAGTTGCAACAACGTCAGATAACGATATTCCATGCTCTTATTTCGGATCTTCATATTATTTTCAAGTGAATAATAATCACGAAGCTTGCAGTCCATACATCGTGTACCTTCAAACTTCTAGTCGACATGGGGGGAACAATCCACGCGTATTTTGATTGCGGTGAGTGCGTTAATTCCATCCACTATTCGACGTTTCCATGGTAGCAACAGCTTCCATCCAAAATTCATCCTCAATTGGATTGCTGCTACTGGCTAAGTATGTCACTGACAATGTGATACGGAATGAATAGTGTCCCCCTACTCATACTTTGCGTTCGTGCACCTGCGCAAGCACCGGCCTGTGTTGGCGACTCATGGCGTCAAGATAGAGTATGTAGTACTTACATACATTACTGCAATGCGTTTATAGAGAAAGATTTCCTTTTTTTTTTTTAAAAAAAAGCAGTTTTATACTCCAGCAATCAATTGATCACTGATTGATTGACACTGCAGAATCCACCCCGTCTTCCTCGGCGGCATCAACGTCGGCTCAGGTATGTAACAACCCAGCTATTATCTCGAGCAGATACCTACCTATCTACCTACCTACGTATGAGCATGCTGATGCTGACTGAATCCAGGAAACACACCACCATGGAAACTTCCCGCCAAAGCGCGCTACGGCGAATACGACCGCAAACAAGCGGTGCGATACTTTGGCGTGGCGGACTTTACGCCGCCGTCGTTTTTCCCTATTCTCTCGCTGCTGGTGAGTTGACTTCCAAAAAGGAAATAAAGAAAAAAGGAAGCTATAATCGTGGCATGTTGTACAGTCATCTACCTGTCTATCTACTCTACTAACCACACATCGCGCACCTGCTGTGATAATGGCTTCAGCCCCAACGCTCCATAACCTACATAAAATCCACCTACCCCACCAAATTCGAGGACACTTTCCTCCTCCTCTGGCACTGGCTCTTCTACCTCCATCGGGACATCTCCCAACCGGCGGTGCTGACGCGCCTTCTAACCGAAGACGCGGGTTTCACGGCCGCCGAAGCCGACGCCATCCTCGCCGCGGCCAACGAGAAGAAGTGGAAAGATGCCCTTCTGGCGCGGACGCAGGAGGCGCTGGATCGGGGCGCGTTTGGCGCGCCTTGGTTTTGGGTTGTCCGCGAAGGACCTGGTGGAGAGGAGGAGGAGACGGCGATGTTTTTTGGGAGTGATCGGTTAGTACAACAGCAAGCCATTATTATTGTTTTATTACTTGTTTCTTTTAAGATGTGAAAAATTGTTTGATTCTAATATAATATATATGACAGATTCCACTACATGTGGACATTCCTCAACCTGCCCTTTGACGATATCAAGATCCGTCCGGGGCCGTTGAAGTCGGAGAACGTATTATCGACGAATAATACCAATACCAATGATAACGACGACAGCAAAGAAGACACGACGAAGGCAAAGCTTTGAAGCTGTGAACAACGTTCAGGAAGAAAGAGGGAGAGAAAAAAAAAAAGAAAGAAAGTGATAGGTGTCTGATAACATCACTTGAGATCACTTGAAGCCTCTTTTTTTTTTCTTCCCTTAATGTCGTGTCAAACAGATTTTATATATATTTATTTTAGTTATTGCATGTATATCTATCAATCAAGCTAATTTATAGTCTCTTTGAGAGGAACATATGTCACTGGAGATGGATATTTATCATGAAGGGATTTCCTTCTCTCTCTCTCTCTCTCTCTCTCTCTCTCTTTTCCCCTATTCATTCTATCCTCTTGCCCTAGTCTCGATTCGACTCGGCTAGACTACCTACCTATCTATCTATCTATCTATCCATTTCTCTTTGTGAGGTTCTCAGAAGCTTGCAGATCAGATCAGATCAGACCAGACCAGACTAAACTAGAAGCTCCTAGGAATGATAGGCATGATTTCTTTAGCTGCTCAGTACGGCATACACACAAACCCTAACTACGTCGTCACAGTACATATTGCATTATATAAGTTACGAGTCAACCAAGTCAACCAGATCATCAAGTTCATTCATTACTCGGCATTACTCTATCATTGCAAAGAATACTTCATCAAGCCCAGCCAGCGGCCTCCCGTCGCGCTTTGGCGCCCTCGCCCTTCGTCTCGCCCTGAGGCGCCAGAGGCCGCACCTCTAGCCCCGCGTGCAAGATATTGGCTCGTAGCAGCCGCAGATGCGCTTCCCGCACGTACTCCTGGACGCTCTCAAGCGCGGCGTGGTGCACATCCATCCGCAGATCCGTCTGCTTCGACACAATCAGCCCCTTCTCCAGGTCAATCCTCGCATCTAAAGTACCGTTCTCGATCAGCCGGATCAGTTCCTGGACGAACGGCGAGTTCAAATCTGCCGGGTTCGCATTCTCCCCCACGACAGACGGCGCAAATATCTTGGCCATGGCATCCAACTTGACCCGGCTAAAGGGAATAAGGTACTGTTGGATGGATTTCGTGCGAATGCGGTTGTACAGCGTCGAGACGTGACGCTGCAGATGCAGATCGAGCAAATAGTCCGTCCGGTACGCTTCCAGGATCTCCAGGCAAGGCCGGAACTTGGAATTGCAGAAGAAAGAAATCGCACGACGGATGTGCGGCTCCAACTCCAGGAAGTTGCGGAACTGGCTGTTGTCCAGAACCCGACGCTGCAGCTCGTTCCGGTCCATCGACGCCAGCGCGCACAGTCCCCCGTACACAGCCACGTCGTTCGAAGTAATCACCTCGTTGTAGCTGTCACCCAGGCTGGGATCGGTGGCAAGAAAACTGTTCGCCGCGTCGAGGTAGGCGCCCAGTTGCATCTGAGCCAATCCCATGGCCGCGCACATCTTGGGCTGGTTCTTGGCCTGCTCTTCAGGCTTGGTTTGGAGCGTGCGCAGTCGGTGCGCATTAGACTGTACCCCCAGCCAGTCTCCGCGGTCCACCGCGACGTTGATATTCTTCAGTTGCATCGAGGCGATATGACTCGGCGTGGTGCAGTAATCCCTCATGCGAGCATACGCTTTGGAGGCGGCCGCCAAGTCGCCAATTTGATGATAGTGCAATCCCAGGTCTTCATTACCCATCTAGACAAAGTCAGAGGATCAGAAGAATCTCCATGACGATTAGCTACGGCAAACACACCCTTATGCTCTCCTTGATCAGGTTGTTCTTGTACCCTCTCAGTTCGTGCTCCAGCCGATCTGTCTCGGCTCGGACGAGCTTCTGCGTGCGTTCCACCCAGTCGGTGTCTAGGACTGCTTCAGGCTCGTTGGGTGCGACCTCAGCCAACGCCTGAACAGCCTTTTGGTATCTGCCTACATCCTTGCCGGATTTGGCTTCCGTGACTGCTGCCTTGAGCGCCTCGGTAGAAAGATACGTCGAGCAAGTCCCAATCAGGAAGAGACGATCGAATCTTGTCCGTCCTGGTCAAATCAGCAAGCTGACAAGTCGCAGTGTCAATGGTCGAGCATACCGGTATAATTCGCAATATAGGAATCTAAGTCGAACTTGGGTGGATCTGAAGCACGCAAATTGTCAGTATTCTTTGAATCCGACTACCGCAGCGGTTGAGAATAACACACCATCAACCTTGACATAACTCCGTCGACCACCACCGGTATTTCCCGCTCCGGGAAATCCACTCTCCAATATTTCAGCCCCCTCCGAGGCGTCGGGTAGAGAAGGATTCATCCTGACTGCACTCGACGCAGTCTTCGCCGGTTATCACGCCTCCCCCACTCAGAGAGCGCTCTCACTCTTCACTCTTCGCTCACTCCCGTGGTAATCCCAAGTTGACTCGCGTTATCCAGTCGGAATCTCTTCTGCTGACAGTTCTGTTCACGTAGGTCGTGTGAGAGAGCGCGCTGCCTGGCTGGTGTCAGCTGAGTGGGAGTTCAAATATTATCCCTTTCCGGAACCGTGTCGTCGGCAATAAAAGGAGACTTAGAAAATCAGCTCATTTCATTAACTGACATAAAAACGTCAGACGACTACTCGTACGTGCATGGCGAAGAGTGGAGGAATGAGAGGGTCAGCTATGCGGGGAATCGATTGATTGCCTTGAATCTCTCCGGAGGAGAGATGGCCAAAGCTCCGGCCTGAGCCCGCACCGCCTGCCACACCGCCTGCCGTATTTGTCAGAATCGCCAGAGCAGTACGATAAAGAAACAAAGGATTTAAAAATAAAGAAAAAAATAGAGATGAGGAAGAAAGGTTGAAAATTCGAAAGGAAAAAGGGTTTATCGAGGATGATCGAATTGTCTGCACTTTCAAGTTATCTTGTCTTGTTCTTTTGTGTCAGCAATCATTGCATATCTATATATTTTCTAGCATGCTATACGGTGGATATATATGATTTTCCTAAATGGGATGGAATGATAATCCTGATAGCACAAATCTCACAATTATAACAGCCCTAGCAGAGGAGGAGGAAAAAACAAAATAAAAGAGAGAGGGAGAGAGATAGAAAGAGAAGGATTTATCAATGTTATTAAATTGAGTTAGCTTTCAACTATCTAGTCTTTTTTTTTTTGTTCGTAACCAACTATGTGTATATATATTCTAGTATCGAAGCAAGTGTTTACGGTTGGATAGATATGATATATTATATGAATTTCTGAAATTCCGGTAACATCTATCTCACGATTATTACAGCTCCGTAGGGGAGATATTTCTATTTATTTTTTTTTAAAAAAAAATAAAGAGAGAGAGAAAGGGAAAGAAAAGAAGAAGAAAAAGAAAGTAATTGTAAATGTCAATTGCAAGTGATGTGATTTAGATACGTGTATGTGCTAACTCTGTATCCAGGTGTGAGACTACGACCAAATTGCCATGTACATCAATCACCATCCATACTTAATATGAGAGTGGTAGTCGATATAGAACTGACTACTGACAGACTCTTGGTAGTAATTCTAGCACAACAGCTATACCAACCAAATTATTACGCAGTGTAGTCTGTACAGCCAAGAAGAATGGAAAAGAATGAATAATCCCTCCCGACTCCAGTCTATTCCTCCCTTCCCCCCCTCTCCATCCTGTTCTGCGACATGAATACATGTACCTTGATCTGCAAGATGAGTGCCATTGCCATTGATTTACAACTCTGGATTGGTTTCTCCCTCGCTTGATCAAACGAGCTGATCCAGACGCTCAAAGAACAGAACGGGATGAACCAGATTTAAATTGAAGACCGGTTCCCAACATATCCAATTTCCAAGCTGAAATAAACCAAGTCTTTATTTTCTTCTCCAGGTCGTGGATTTTGCGGCGGCCGT
Organism: Rasamsonia byssochlamydoides; assembly: GCF_041956645.1. Classification (NCBI taxonomy): domain Eukaryota; kingdom Fungi; phylum Ascomycota; class Eurotiomycetes; order Eurotiales; family Trichocomaceae; genus Rasamsonia; species Rasamsonia byssochlamydoides. The sequence goes on along the minus strand of NW_027192447.1, from coordinate 83,822 downwards.
CGGCGTTGCCGTCGCCCGTGTTTCAGAAAGCCGATCAGAAGCGGATGGATGCTATGTGAAGCCAAAAATATGGGGAAAATAAAAATAAATCTGGTGTTTCAGATGGTCTTAGAGAAGTGAGGGGAACAAAGAGACAGGCAGGCAGACAGACAGACAGAAAGGTGAGCAGGAAGCAACCTGTGTGTTTCTTTTCAAGGGCGAATGCAGCGGAAACGGGAGGAGGAGCCGGGTTGAGTTGAAACTTGAGGATAGCTATTATTATCCTTCCATGTATGTAGAAAGGGATAAGAAAGGAAAAGGACCAAAAAAAGGGGCCAGTAAGGAGGGCTGTCTCTGTTAGATCGCAGCTGCCGTCTTCCTGGCGATGGGTAAGCGTCGATATATCTGTTTTTGGAAAGAGCATAAAAAGCTTATCGAGCAGCCACGCCAGGCACAACCGGGCCAGAGCAGGAAGCCACATGGGTCCGGGGTCAGGATCCGATTTCCCTGACTTCCCCACAGAAGAGATTCAAGACAAGACCAGACAAGCGCTCCCGTCGGGAGGGAGCGGGCAGATGAGGCCGTGAAAGCCACTTGACGGTACGCAGAGGAAGGATCAACGATGAAGCAGCGTCAATCCAATTCGAGATGAGATCACGATTGCTAATGATAGATCAGCGAGAAGCTACTGGATCTCCACCATTGTCTGACTATCGTCTCGTCGTTTCCGCCCCTGTATCAGATAACGTGGGGTGGCAGTCGAACTATCCAGAACAACATGAAACACGGCTAGCAGCTGCGGTGACCAAGCGAACGTGGAAATCCCGACAGTTCCAGATCGCAGGGCAGCGAGCTAACTGCCCCTGCGAAGATCATCCGGAGCAGATCACGGCGAACTCCGTAGTGGCATGATGCTTGTTGAGGAGACAAGAATAGGAGAAATGATGGCGACAGGGGCATCCGGAGTACTCCGTACGGCAACTGGATCTGCAATGCACGACTAACGGCCAACAGTGCCGTCGACATGGCCATTGGCTGGTCGACTGGTTAGTTAGTTGGGGATGGCGCGCTTACTGCACGCACGAGGCACTCCAAAGCCGAGCAGGTCCATATGCACGCGGCCATTTCAGACAGGCCAAGAACGAGCTGTCCAGTCAAGCTGCATGCTTGCCAGCATTGGTCCGTACCTGGATTCTCTCAGGGTGTTCATTCGATGTTGGACGGGAAAAAAAAAAGATGGCAGCCTGTCGCGCGGAAGAGCAGCGACTAGACTCGTCACTTTTGACGAGGGGAACTTGATACCGAGTCCGAGCGTTGTATACGACCACTTTTTCAGACATGACATGTCGCCATGAGCCAGGGCTGGCCTTTCCATTGAGTCTGTCGACAGCACGGATCGTTCTGCAGATCCGCGACTGGACAGATGGTGAAGATGCAATGCAGTCTGAGCCTCCTTTTAAGCAGCCTTTGTGGTGTCAAGGATCGTTATTTTTATTCGTCTCATGCAGGCCTAGCAAAGCCGGAAATATTAATAACGGCCTTCTTCTGCCAAAGTCTGAATCCAAGGTCATCTCTACCTAGTCGAAGCGACAGCCGGCTTCGAGCAACTCAGCTTTTCTGCCAGACGGTTAATCATCCATGAATCTTGCGACTCAGTGGAACATCATTTTAACTGGGTGAAACGCTTTCAACTCTTCGCGGCCACAGTCACTTTTTCTATTACGCTGCAAAATTGCCGTACGGACCAGGGACCTGCATTTGCATAGGTGTGCATCACTCACCGCTGGCCGACTCGAAAAACATTATTATCGACAAGAGCGGTGAAAAAAAAATTACTTCTGGTCTGGCCTACCATTCAAAGGATGACTACAGCCTGGGAGAGAGCTCCTGGTGAGCCATATATGACTCCAACGTGGACGAATCCCTGTCGGGCTACATCGTCGGATTTGACATCCAACGGTCACTGGCCCCATATATATGGACGACAGGATGCCAACGAATACCTGGGTCCAGCAATCGACTTGAGGAGATTTTTAGAACCCCAAAATTTCCAGACATCAAACGAGCCCCGAAGCAGCAGCATCACAACAGATCACTGCCACAAAATGCCAGAAAAAATGGAGAGTCTCAATCAGCCAGTCTTTCGAAGCAACTGCCACTCGTTTGAAGTCGTACCATTGTCTGAATTTTCGTCCATCTCACCCGCATTCCCGCGGGGCCATCAGGCATGGACATCCAACGGAGAGCAGGGCCAGCAACATTGGTTCTGTGAAGAATGGACCGTATTTCCAAATTATCAACTGGACGAGAAACAAGACACAGTCGAAAGCCCTCTCTTCAGGGATCCCGACGAGGGTCTGGCCAGTCAATCGACGACAAAGGATCTCCATCCTGGATCGTGGAGGCTTGAAATGCCAGAAACCAGTGTGCAGCATGGACCGACTGTCGCAGGGTCTGCAACACCAAGCGATTGCTCTTTCGAAGAAGCCTGCCCTTTCCCATCCCAGTTGGTGAAATTCCACTCATCGCCAAACTTGAACCGTCAGATAACCAACCGGAGTTGCACGGAAACCGACTTGCCGATGGAACGAACGGAGAGTGTCCCGACAGACGCAGACCAGCATGACGACTGGATGGAGGACTGTCTCGTCGAATACCCCCGAGACGCAGGATACGATGACAGCCACATCGCAATAAGACAGTCAGGCTTGCCGATGCTCACAAGGGAAGACACACCGCAATCGTCACTACGCAGCAGCCACTCGCCGTTGCCTTTGACGGTCTACACATCGGAACCGATCCATATACCGTCCGGACAAGAGCAGTCGCTTGTCTCCCTACTTTGGTCGCAAGACAACAACACCGACAGCGGTAGCGACGCTCTCTCGAACCGCTCATCGTCAGTTGGAACGCCAGCGACAACAACATCATCACCAACAACCGCCAACACACATCTTCCACACAGATCCGAGAAGAGAGAGACCAGCACCGGCACCCGGCACCGAGCTAAGGCCTCTAAGGCTTCCAAGGCCCCTAACAAGTTACCTCCCCGCAGCGACGCGCGCGACGCATTCCTAATCGAGTGCAAACGCCGCGGTATGTCATACAAAGAAATCAAAAAGATCGGGCGGTTCGAAGAGGCCGAGTCGACGCTACGCGGGCGGTTCCGGACGTTGACCAAGAGCAAGGAGCAGCGGGTGAGGAAGCCGAAGTGGCAGGCAGGAGATGTAAGTGAAATCAAACAGTATGAGTTTTTTTTTTTTGACTCACTGGCTGACGTGTGTTATTCAGATTGAACTCCTCTGCGAAGCCGTCCGCACAGTCTGTTCGGAGACCTCTTCGAAGAGAAGCAGCGGCAGGCCTCCACTTCCCCCTCTTCCACCACCTCATCATCCTACCGTAGGCGGCGCAGAAAAAGACGAAGAAGCCTTCCAGCTACGCCTAAACCTAATACCCAAAATCTCCTGGAAGCGCGTGGCGGAGTATATCTGGCACAAAGGGGGATCATATCATTTTGGCAACGCGACGTGTAAGAAGAAATGGTGTGAGATACACGGTATTGCTGTATAAGTAGCTAGCTAGCCTCGCTCTTGTCTTGATGGTTTTTTTTTTCCTGGAGAATTCAAAGGATAACAGTGTAACAATAGTGTACCAATGGATAGTAATGGATAATGGATAGATAGATATAGCTCTCTCTCTCTTTCTCTCGCAACCCGCTTATAATAAATAAATATTCTCCGGTCCAGGAAACTCGTTGAGTTGGAAGTGATCGAGACCTACCCCAAAGCCGGGATATTAACCGTCAACGCATCCGGACGTCCTTGTCAACAACAAAACAAACTCCCTGTGAGCCAGCATTCATCCGTGTTCAGGTCTGACAGTTGGTTCTCAATTTTTCACGGACCCCTGAGCCTGACTGAGATTCGCCCACAACGGTGTCCGACTTTGGACTCCTTTTGTTCATAGGCTGTCTTCTCTCCTCGACCAGGACAAATAATGCCATACATTTTGAACTGCGATTCTTATACAAATGCTTGAGATATCACACACACACACACACACACTCTCTCTCTCTCTCCCTCTTTTTTTTTATTTTTTTTTCTGTTGAAGGATTACCACAACAAAAGGTCTATCTATCTGTCTATCTATCTACCTATCTACCGCATGCATCAGTCCCTTTTCTTTCTTGAACCAAATTCCATACAACTCAATGAAATGCATCAAGGTCAAGGTCAAGGTCCGATATCGATCGCAGCTTGTCATTGATTGTCACTGTAGCTAGCTAGCTAATAGCTAGATATTCAGATCGACTAAACCAGGCTAGATAGAAGTCGTCACAGCGTCACAGCATTACAGCGGCATACCTTCTCACATCAGATACCTAACCTACTATTAGTCACGACTCACTTTTTTCTCTAAAATAAATAAAAATACAGCACGTCAAATCAAGTTTCTGTTTCTTATCATGAGCATTGTTTGTGTTGGCGGACTACTACTTACTTGATACCTATATAGTTCAGATTCAGATTCACCAAGAAAGCTTGGAGTCATTGCACCTCTTTTTTTGTTTTTTTTTTTTTTTGCTGAATGACCTGCAACACATTATCATTGTCATCCTCATTGCCATCGTATATAGATATTCAGAGTGCCTGAACTGAACCGACCTAAGCTAGAAAAAATGTCACAGTATCAGTATCGATGTTAACGTACAGCTTCTCTTATCTTATTATCAGACCATAAGGTACAGAGGAATTTATTTTATTTCATATGTCAGGTACTTTTTCTCGAAAATAACAAAAAAATTATCTGAGTAGTGAATAGATAATAAAAAATCAAGGTTAGTATAGTATTATAACTATTATTCTTGTTGGTATTCCTTGTTATTGTCATAATCATTATTATTATCATTATTACTATTATTATTATTATCGTTGTCTCTACTTCCGTAGATATAAATCTATTTCAGATCTCCTGAGCTAGAAGTCGTCACAGAGTCATACCTTCTCTTACTTTGTCTTAGATACACCTATTCTATTTCTAGGTAATTTATTTTTTTTATAGTAGTCACTTTTTTTTTTCGAAAAATAAAATACTATATATATAAACTTAAGGAAGGTATCAAATCAAGGTCCATATCATCCTTGTCCTTGTCCTTGTCATTATTATTATGATATCTAGATATTCTGACCTCCTGACCTGGAAGTTGTCATAGTGTCACAGCTCACACTTTCTCTCATCAGACCTTATATAGGTATTTATTTTGTATACTAGTCACTTTTTTTTTTCCTCAAAAATAAAATGCTATATTTATAAACTTGATGAATGCATCAAATCAAAGTCCATATACCCCCTTATCATCGCCAATTGTATCTATCTATCTACTCAGATAGCATGATCTAGGCTAGAAGAAGTGTCACAGCATCACAGTGTTAGTATTATACCTTCTCTTAGTCAGGCCTGATATGGATAGGTAATTTCTTTTAATAAATATTCTTTGAAATAAAATACCTACGTCAAACACAATGAATGCAATGCATTGAATCAAGGTCAATATTGTCCTTATCATCGTCATTGACTTGATTGTCATTATATCTATCTAGGTAGATATATATCTATCTATTCATATCGTCTGAGCTAGGCTAGAAGAAGTGTCACAGTGTCATTATGAACTTTCTCTCAAATAGACTTATTTCTGTGTATGTATGTATTTATTAGCGCCCTTCAACCAGTCTTGTCGCCAACCATCAGAGTCTGTTAGCCGCTCCACTCGACTGAGCCGGAAACCCAACTGTAGACAAGATGTTGTCAAGCGAAGCCGGCCTCTCGCGCAGCTCATTCCACTCCGCCTCAGCCTTGACCATCAACGTGCCCGCGAGGATGGTCCCGTTGAGGGAGACCAGCCCGGCATCGACAGCTTCTTGGGCGGTGGCGCTGTTGCTCGCAGCGTCGATGGAACCCAGACGCGCATGGTCCCGTCTTCGGGGACAGATCATCATCGTTGAGATGGTCATGGCGAGGTTGTAGCTGATTGCCGCTGGGCCGGAGGTGCGGTTGCTCTCTTCCTTTCCTTCCAGGGAAGACGAATCCCCCGGTTCACTGGCGGAGGCAGCCTCCACCGCCGCGCGGTACAGCGACAGGTAGATCTCATGCAGCGTCTCAGCAGACGGATCCCTCGGGATCGAAAGCGCAAAGTGCGTGAAGGGCAATCTGGGCAGCTGCTTGTAGCCTGCGCTCGTCGTGATGGCTTGTGAGGTCGAGAGCTGGTCGATCAGCGGCACCCAGGGGTCAGAGTCGGGCGCTGCTGCTTGCGCCTGCATGTCCTCTACAGGCAGGAATTGCAGGTGTCGATGCGGCTGGCTCGCGCCGCTGTGTTGGCCGGAATTGAAGAAGGCGAAGAGTCTCCTCTGCGGCCTGCCATCATCATCATTATTCTGCTCGTTCCATGCCGTCAAGCACGCAAACGTAGCCGCCAAGTCGTCCTTCTCTAGTAAATCGGTCTGCGGTTTGTACTCCTTCGTCGCGAGGATGAAGTGGTTGGGAATAACAGGGAATTTGTTTAGGACCAGTATATGGCTCGGCTGGGCACGAGGGATTTCAGCGACGAGGAGGTCTGGAGGGGGGTCTTGGAAGGGGTCTGGTTTGGGGCCATCGCTGCTGGGCTTCGCGCCGGGCTTTTTGGCTAGGGCAGGACAGTAGCGTAGCTGGTACTATAATATTGGATCAGTCAGTAATTAATAACGCAGCAGTAATTAATACCGCAGGCTGGTATGTACTCACTGCAATCCCCCCCACCTGGATGGTGGTGAGCTGGGTGGGGGAGAACACGAGGTGCCCCGAGTCTCTGGCGGCCGTGAACCGCTTCCCGACGAGCGCGGGGAGGCTCTCGGGAAGTCCTAGCAGCATTTTGCGGGCAGCCAGCGTGGTTGCAATGGCCGCGTTGATGAATACCCAGGTAAACTTCTGAATGATGTGGAAAGGAGGACGGTTGTCGGAGAGGTCTGGAGGGACCGACTTCAGAGGTATTATTTTAATTGGTCGACTTGGATGTCACTGGGAGGTACAACAGTACAGTACAGTACATGTCGATATTATCAAGGCATCTTCCCGACAACGACAGAAAATCTCACAGTTTATTTATATATTTAAAGCAGTGGTATCTCATTTTTTAAAAAAAAAAGAAAAAGAAAAAGAAAATAAAAACAACCTTTTTAGTGTCCTTCTCCCAGAGTCAGACATCATGCCTCATACAAACAGATGTAGTATAGTATCACAGCCGAAGGAAACGCTGCAGCAGACCCAGAGATTAGAATGAGAACAAAGGAAATAAAGAAAGCAAATAAATAAATAAAAATTAAACAATATCCAAACCAACATCGCTCGAACGCTCATGCCCATGCCCATGTCATGTCATGTCGTGTCCATGCCCAACATATAATACGCAAACCATAAGATACATCTGGAGTATAAGGAAAACAGACGGATAACAGTCGTCATGCTCATTAGACCATAAACTCATCGAGATCAACCTCCTCCACGTGGCCGTGGGGAATATCCGGGAGCAGCACCGCCGGCTGCCCCATGAGTCCGTTCGAGGAGCCGCCCAGCCAGCGGCCTCGCTCCTCTTCGGTCGCATTCAGCACCCCCTCCGCACGCTTCAGCGTCTCGACATCCAGGTCGGTGACATAGGCGTCGCGGTTGGTGCCGTCGCCCGCCCCGCCGGGCAGTCGGAGTCGCACTTCGAATTCGTTGCCCAGCATCATCTCGTCCTTCCACAGACGGCGTTTGCCGCTGTAGACGCAGAGAACCCGTCTCTTCATCTTCATCTTACTGCTTGGGCAGCCCCATGACTGGGGATAGTTATTCCGGTTACCTCGCCTCCGTGAGACGGCCGCACGGGGCTTGCTCGCACCGCCGCCGTGACACTTCGTGACGGCGCTGCTGGTTCCCAGAACCGATCGAGAAGTCGAGTTGGATCCCGGCTTGGTCGTCTTCAACGAGCCCTTGCCAGAACGACCGTTGTGAGAATCATTAGAGTCATTATCGTTGTCATCGTCATCATCATTATACTCATCGAATCGATCAGCAACGCCCATGATGGGAGTCGTCGGCAGGTTGTGTTTCTCCATCGTCTTCTTCACTTCCTCATCGGAAGCCACCTCGGCCAGCCGCCGCTGGTTGATCGCCTCACTGGGCTCTTCTTGTTGCACCACCCGGAGGACGCAGTCATCCAGATGTTCGTAGAAGTCTTGCGGGGTGCTGAAGGTGGCCGAGCAGGTGGAGCACTTTCCAGTCGCGTTCTCACTGTAACCCGACAGCTTCTTGTTGGTCGAAGACGCGGCCGGACTTCTCTTGCGGCAGTTTGGAGGAGTCTGTTCGACCCCATGCACCGACATCAGATGGCGCTTGAACACGTCCGCCCGGTTGAAGCTCTTCTCGGCAGCCGAGCCAGAGCCAGGGCAAAACCCACAGACCATGGTACCTTTGTAGTGGGTCAAGGTATGTCGGTTCTTGTCATACTTGCGCGCAAATCCTTTCAGATGGTACTCACACGTCACGATTGGGCACTTCTCCGGCCGTTCGGACTGATGGGTGAGCATATGCGCTTTCAAGTCCTTAAAGACGCGTCCGCAATCAGGAAAGGGACAGCGGCCTTTCTCGCGAGCCTCGTCATCGCCATCGAGTTGGCTGATGGCTGGGCTCTGACGCAATCGAGGCGACTGAGAGGGAGAGATGGAGGACTGTCGCTCGAAGATGTGGCCACCTTGTTGTGGGAGGCCAACCATATAAGGAGATGCCATAGGTAGTTGTTGCTGCGGCAGCTGCGGCGTGGGGAGGTTTTGGTGACCAGGCAGTGGCGAACCGACGGACGGAGACATGAAGCCGGAGGCGTGGACGAAAGAGGCCTGGTCTTCAGCGTATGACATCGTCGTAGGAATCGTCGGCTGACGTTGCATCGGCTGGACTAAATAAGGATCTGCAGGGACCGTCAGCACTGAACACGGTATAGACTTGTAGAAGCAAGAAACAAGCGAGCAAACAAACAAACAAGCGGATGGCTTAGAGATTGGGTATAATAAAGAAATGTATACAGGAACGAAGACAAGGAAAACGAACACGATGATTCCAGAGGCGGCACGAAATTGCCACTGCTTTGACCAACGAAAGAACGCTGAAAATGACGTTGGATTGGTGGTCTGAAAACACTCGGAGAAGTCGTGGGAGTCTCCGCAGACAGAGAGGGAGAAATTCTGACCCCCGAATTGGACGCGGACTGATAGAGAGAAAGTCGTCTAATGGGCAACCGCGGTGAAGGCGAAACAGAAAAAGAAGAAGAAGAAGGAGAAATAAAACTGGTAACACGTTCCACACTCGAAACAGAAACAGTCGAAGGAGACTGGACTGAAGAAATTCTGTCGCACTCACCCACGAAGTTATCTGGGAATTTTTCTGGACTAAACGCTGAGTCGGGGTCGACCGTGCCCCCGATCTGGTTGCAGTCATTCGAGACGAGGTCGTTCATCACCGCGGCTGGGAGTCCCAGCCCATGGTTGGTGTCGATCCAATTCTCCGAGAATCCATGGGTGGCCCCTGAATAGGGCGACCCGATGGCTGACGAAGCGGCGCTGGCAATTGAGGGTCCCGAAGCACTGGACAGCGTTGACATGTGCTCGGGGAAGTGAGAGGTAGCCATCGGCGGAGGTGTAGAGGGGAAGGCCATGTGCATCTCAGGAGTCGACTCCACGTACATGGACGGAGTGTCATAGTACGAGTGTGGCAACGACCGGGCTGAATCCTGGCTCTGTGAGAGGGGGTGAAAATCATCGTGGTGCTCGAAGGGAGTATAACTGAATGGCTCCATGGTGGCCGAGTCTATTGGTTGCGCAAAGAAGGGGAGGTGTTGCCTTCGAGAGGAATCCAAGGCGAGCATGTCGGACGAAGAATCAACAGGAAATAAGACGAAATCAGATCCAGTCTTCTGCCTTTGCATGCTCCTCTTATAGATGAGTTTTACTGCTAGGCGCCAATACCGGGGTGGAATACTGTCGGAGTCTGGACGAGGGGGGAAGATAGATTCGACAGGTATCTGCTATGAATAGAAAAATACCAGAGATTAGCGATCAGACCCTCATACAAGCGACATCACCAGATATGAACAAGAGGCATACCACTGGAGCCTATCGAGACAAAGCGGGCCGGTCCGGTATTGAAACGTGTGGCGCCTCGTATCGGAGATTCACAGCGAAGGGAAACGGCGGAAATAGATGCCTGATGAGTGCTCGAATTGTCGAGCAGGAAGCAGAGGTGAAGTCTTGCGCACTTGCCCACGACGTTCCAGGTCTCAATGGCACCTAGATTCCCTTACTGAGGGACACAGGTCCGACTGGCAAGGGCAAGGCGAGGTCAAAACCACCCACTGATCAGAAAGACATGGAGTGTTGCTGGTTCGTTTGGGTTGGAACAAGTTCACGACCAGGTCAGGTGTCTATATGGAGGGGAGGATAGAACGGCACCCGCAGAAATCACAGCCACAGACAAATACAATTCTGAAGATAACAGACAGATGACTATCAAGTCCAACAGAAGGCACGGGGAAGGGCGGAGCAGATTGGTATTAAATAAATGTGTTCGCATCTCCAGAGCTGGCGTGTGATTGCTGGCCCTACGAGGGACGCTAGTTCATCTACCACTCCACTGGACCCGGATAGTGATGGAGGACTCCGTCGAGCCTGAATGCACAACAGGGACCGGGGGGGACGAGTTAGTGCCATTTGGCGGGACAGGGAGGGTGTGCAGCGCACCCACTTGGTGGGCAGCGCAGACGAAGAACTGAGATGCTCTGTTGTTACTTATTACTAGGCGACTGCGCCAACAGGGGGGTGGAGAAAGGATCTTTTTTACTTAAGAACTAAAAGTAGGTAGCGGCCAGGGACCAGCAGGGATCCAAGGGGCTTGTGCGGTGCCCAGCGCGCCCGGGGGAACGGGGAATCAATTTAGAAGTCATTCCTCGCTAGCAGGGTGGCAGGGCCTGTTAGTCCGCACACCCTTGCAAGTGCAGACCGCCCAGATGCCTATCCAGCGCTCTCGTCTGCCAATCTGGCACCAGTCAGCCAGAGGAGGATGATGAGCACGATGCCCTGGGTTCGCCAAATGGGAACAAAATAAGAACACGATCTACCCACTGCAGAATAGTATACCTCACCGTGCAGATTGCACAAAAACAAAAGACACAACAGAATTGTGCACGATTCTCCGCGGACCACACTGGATGGAGGTGGTTGACTTGTCGCCTTATCGATATCCACCACGCTACCTGTTACCGTACCAAACCAGACGCACAGCCACAGATGGAGGTTCTGCCGTAATTTACGCTGTATTTCGTACAGGTGTGGCAGTGACCAAACCGTGACAGGACGCATTGATCAGGATTACTCGACAAGAAGGGAAAGAGCGGTGCTGGCGCTCCTGCCAGATGAGGACTGACTGTACGAAAGCATGCAAGGCAACAGCCTTGCAGCGCGGTTACCTCGAGGGAGTCGAGGCTCCGGGTCTCATTCCCGTTCTGGTTTCCGCTCGAGCATCCTTCTTTGAAGACCTTAGGCTACTTCTCCGGTTCCCCATTCCGTTGCAAAGCATATCTCCTCTAAGCTTAGATTAGCGAACGTGGCTTGACAGTCAACAACGAGAGCGTTGTGGCGTGTACCAGCAGACACTCTGAACGTTTTGTTTCCTTCTAGTCTATTGACTCCATCATCATCCAGAGTCATAATTAATACTGAGTCATCAATTCAAAGCGGTGGATTTGATGACTGCCTCGTGGCAGAGTCATGATTGTCAGGCATGTCGATCTTCAACCGTGCACTTAGGCTCCATCATCGCGGAAATGGTTCGACAGTTGAGACAGAAAACGTCAGGAACGGTCGGGAAGGGAATGTCTCGATGCGACGGAGTACTGTCTGTACATCCTACTATCCAGGTCGGGCGGAGCAGGGATGGCATCACAACACGTCCCGTCAATTTGGGTCGGATGGGCAGAGCCTCGACCCAAGCAGGCTCGCAGACAGGGCAACCGCGGCGCACCAACCAGCGGCCGTGCAGCGACTTCGCTGGGCGCTTGGACCGAGCAGGCTCGGGGCTACCAACCAGTGACGCGTGGGAGTCGGGACGTGCCCGACGATCGCTGCCAGTGGCCCGTCTGGGGAACGACTGGCGGAGACGCGGTGCTCGTAAATTGAGCCCGAACCAGTTCGTCCGGGCTCCCAATAAGAGCCGCAGACTGTCAGATCAAGCGAGTATTCCAAATCCTCAATCCTTCGGGGCGTATATCAGGAGGCAGCAAACATTGTGTACAACCAGAGATGAATACTAGCTGCCCTTTCCAGTTTCAGATTGCTGTGACGAGTGCTTAGCGAACGATACGACATATTACAGATACAGATAAAACGCACAGGACTCTATGAGGCTTAGGTAGGTTAGGTAGATACGAGCAGACCTATAGGGTATCGACCTTACTTAGCGAGGTAGCACTCCATAAACAAACCTGAGTGACGGCCGGTGGAGAAGACTGCTTGGCGAGGTCCGCAAGGCTGAGCAGGAATGCACATTCCAAAATAATCTGTAAACGATATGTGATGAACGACAGGGTCCACTGGCGGAAGAACGGACTGGACCGCATGATGTGGTGCATCGCATCGGCAAGGTCAACGTGGCGTAACCTTGATCTCGACGCATCTAAACTGACTGGGAAGAACACACTCTCTCTAGGTCATCGACGCTCTTGTCGGTGAAGAGAGAGAGGCCGAACCGCCTTGGCGCCACACAGAGTGGGGCCAGTCTGGCCTAGCCACAGCGAGCGGACCAATACTTGCTCCGAGTGCCCGAGCAGAGGCGCTGCGATTGGCGGGTTCCAGCCACGCCAATGCCGGTGAGGATGGAATTCGAGGCGCAGCACCTATTTTTACACCGCTCTCTCTCTCCAGGACTGTCGGTGCGGAGACTCGAACAGGACAAGCCTTAGCCAGATGCCTGCTGCTGCTGTTGCCGCATTCTAGAAGCTTGTACAGATAGATGCCCGTCGAGGAAAAGAATGACGATGACGTGCAACTGTCGTGGCATTCTTTCCATCAAGTTAACCCGTCTGACCGACGTTTCATCTGCATCAGCACCTACTTTTGTAGCAGTAATAGCGGTGGGATCGAGCGCAGCCCTACGGCGGAGTATTTCCTCCGTGAGAACCTTATCACATGACTAAGCGGCTCTTCACGTTTATTCCCGAGTATTGTTATGATTATTTTTATTTCCGGCCGTGCCACACTTCCCGACAAGCGAGCTTTTTTCCCTCTGGAATATTCACATGCACTCCGTATATTCCGTACTTCTACTTTCTACCTAGGTAATTACTAACAGATCGTCCTCGGAAATAGCGGGTTTTGCGGGCTCATCACGGCGTTACCACCGCTTCAGCTTGGATGATATATCATAGTCGTACGGAGTAAAAAAATAGCGGACAGGTCCATCAACCACCAAGAGATAGAAGACTCAATTTTAGAACCTTTCTATTATTATTATTGTTGTTATTGTTGTTGTTGTTGTTATTTTTTTATCCGTTAGGTCTCTCGGGAATCGGGAAAGTATAATATCAACAAACAGCCCTCGTGCTTGCGGCAAGCCTGCAATTACCTATCTAGGTACGGAATACGCCATAGCTTCCGTTGAACCCTGCTGTTTTGAATGAACCGTTCGTTGTGGGTGCCAAGGGCGGGTGGGACTGGGACTGGGACATAATAGTCAGTCAGTCAGTCATTATTCTATTCGCCCGCTAAATATCCCCTAGATAACAATAGGATAAAAGAAAATCCAATCTGGATCCGTATTGTTGTTAGTAGATAGATATGTGAGGCAGTCAAGCCAGTCTATGAGAATCTGGCCATTCGTCCAGTCCTCGAGAAAACCAGCTTACTTCTACTGATTCAGGAAGCGTGCCACTGCCGACCAGTGATGTTTGTTGCACGCATCGGCCAAGCCAAGCCTTTAAAAAGCTTGGCTTGTCCTAAGTTGCCTAGGGCTTACTAAGTTCCTAATTCGAGAGCGGAGTAGACATTAAGATCCCCATACCGAGTATTCCGTACGGAGTATTATTATTATTCAGAAGCTAGAAATCGAGCATTTGCAGAAAAAGAATAATATCTCCTCGCAATTAATTAATAATTCGGCGCCGAGGGAACGGAGATGACTCGGAGAATTAATTAATTGCATCAACTGATAAGCGCATTCCTCACACGGGGGGTACTGTACTAACGAATCCAAGCTCACGGTTTGGCATTTTGGCCCCTAAGGGAGAGAACTACCTATCCTATCTATAACGATAAGTTATAACTATAGACTAGACATCAATAATGGACTGTCGTACGGAGTAGTATGGAGTATATTCAATTAATAATGCCTGGGACAAGGCCACCCACCAATCAAGTCTCAGTCAACAATCTCAACACGTGTAGAATTATAAGATTAGATATCTGAGGGCGCATGGCATGTAGATCTATATATCACATGGTAGTAAGTTGCTGACCCATCCAATCAAATTCTATTTCTGGGCTTGTTAAACCGGCATCTGAAACAAGTACGTACATACCTAGGTATATAGATAAGCAGGTGGCTTTGTGAAGTGGTCGATTAATCATTTCATACCCTAGGTAGGAGGTAGGTATTATTCGGTTCTTGGCTTCTTGGCTTATCACGGGTGGAACCATGGAACCATCGGATAGCACACGGAGTACCCGAGTATGGATCCATGGATCTGATCCTCACGTTCCAGATTCTAATGATAATGCTGATCTACTGATCTACAGAGTAGGTACCTTTCTGAATGTTGCCCACCTAAAGTGGAGCTACCGAAGGGGACCTTGCCAATTTAACCTAAATACTTAGAAACGTAGCTATACAGGCCTTAACTCTGATTGATGTGATGTACATACAGTACATATTCAGTAACCATTCAAAGAACAAGTAAACAAACAAACAAAACGAATACTGCAAATAGAAACAAAATATCTCCCCCAGCTAGCTGATCAATATCAGGACTGCAGGTGCCCAGAAAAGGTACCATACGTAATGTACTGTACATACATACGTAGAATCATCACAGAACAGGGGAATAAGGATAGGAGGAGATGTGATGTCCTAACCCCTGTAAAACCCTCTATCTAGAAAGACTCAATAATGAGGATGTAGTCTGTTTTTTTTTTTCTCTGTGGGGTCCAAAACTCAAGCCGTATAGTACTCTATATTCCGTACAAAAAACAAGGCTCAGTGGAAACAATGAGCGCACAGATCCCCGAATTTAGTTTTAGTGTTTAGGTCGTGTCCTGTCAATTGACTCGGCAATTTTCTACTAGCGATCCTTCCCACCACGTGGAATGCAAGTGCAATGCAAGGGCGGCCCCCAATTTATCTGCCTTCACCCACCTAACCTATGAGCCTTGACGCCTGCCTTTACTGCCAGTAGATCATGCACGGAGTACATGATCTGAGACAGATATGGAATGGTGATGGATCTACCAATATATCGATATATCTACTCTCCGATCTTGGCCAGAACTAACACTCAACTCTGTGCGCACCTGTATACAGTACACAGTACACAGTACGCAGTGTCAGGTAACAATCAAGCTAAGTATGTACAAGTCAAACCACGGCAGTCGAACCGCAACAGGCAATATGCAGCATGCACAGCACATGCGGCAACAAGATGAAACAACGGCTTGGCCGCTATGCAATGGATCTTCTGCACTCCACGGAGGTTAATCATCCAGCAGACTAGGTAGGTATCTGCATGCAGGACGCCTAACACTTCCGAGTGGAAAGTTAGTTTAGTTTGGACACCTAGTTAAGCGAGCGGACACGAGTCAGGAGTCGTCAGGAGCCGGATCATATAATTGATTGATTGATTGCTGGATGGATGGATTGCCTTCTGGAACGTTGATCGAAAGGTGCTAGCCTGCCAATGGGAGCATCACTACAGTGTTAGGTACTGTACTTAGACTGAGCTAATAGAGTGTCTCAGCCTTAGGTAGGTAACTATCTGACTAGGTAGATAACAAGCCTAAATTAAAGTAACAAAAAAAAAAGTCTCTCTTATCTAATCTGAATGCACGTGGCTAACTCTGTCTGGGGTCTCCCTGCAGGGTACTTCATAGGAACAATCACTTAACTACATGAATTAAATCAATTTTTGGGGCCAGATAGATAGACGGCCGAACGACGTTCCAGAACTTCGACTCTTCCAGACTGCAGTATGCAGCTAATAATTAATACCCTTAGTGACGTCTGTCTGCCTAGTCTCGCAAGCCCCACTGCGTGACAATCGCTTCCAAGGAAACTGCATTAGTGACTCTCCGTCGAATGTTCCATTTTCCTTCTATCCGGGGAACCAAGCACCTAGGGTACATGCAGATCGGGGAACTAAATAAACTGCGGGCCAGTCTCGAGAATCCGCCTGTCAGTCACGCAGCTAACCGACCAACCGCATGCCCCTGTATACAGATAGTATGGATTGTGTAGTACAGGACCAGAATACGAATGTCTTGTATTATTCGTGCTTTCCGAAAGGTGTATGTATGATTCTAGAAGGGTACTGTTCTCTGCAGGTTGGTTTATTCTGGCGGAATAGTGCATTAGTACATAAGTCTGTCTTACCGACTTACATGTAACTTAGGTACGGAGTATATGATGACGACAGTTAATCACGATCGCTCAATTCATATCTGCTCTGGTGTCGATTAATTAATAATGCGAGCGCTTCTCGTCTTACATGCATGGATCTGAGTTCATCCACCTGTAATATCGCATGGATCCCAGGTAGTTAAGACCGGAGCGATCATTTAAGACCTGAGATAGAGGCGGGTGTCAATAGCGTGCCTGAGCATGGGTGGGTTACATTGGAGTTTAGACTTACCTACCCCGGCATTTCATAGTAATTAAAAAAACCCGACAGGTGCAGGACTCATTATTTGTCCTGGACCCTTGTTCTCGGCAGTAGCCACTCACTCTTCTTATCAATAATTAGTTATAACTCGGTCCTCCAGACGGCGTGTACGGAGTACGAACTAATAATTAGTCGACTACCTAGCCCCCGCCACGTGCATGGGGTGGTATCGGAGGGTACCATGTGCCACATGGCCCAATTTCCTTCTTCCTTCTTTTCTAGAAGGATTCTGGAAGGGTGAGAATTTAGAATGTGATCATTCTTGCAGGACGCATTAGTTAATCACCCTGTTGGTCTGGTCTTGATATTTCATTGGACTGGTCTGGACTGGACTGGACATGTGTGACGATGACGATGACGATAACGATGACGGTGCCAACAAGTCGACTGCCTGCCCTAACTCGCTCCGGTGGTGATGGTGACACAGGACCTAAATTCCAGACTTACTCACTCCAAAGGAGGGGAAGCGAGGCGAGGCGAGGCAGGTAAGACCAAAAGTGGATGCAATTAATTGTAGGCAGGTGACAAAGTCGCCTAGTGACCACTGACAACATGCCAATTTTAATTAACTCGGTCTGGGGTAGTCCCGTCCGCTTTTACAGGCGTGCGCGCGCATTGTTGGGGCCGAATTAGGCATGTCGTGCAGGTTGTGCAGGAGGGGAGGGGTGGGGTGCACCCTTAACTCTGCATACTCAAGTGGCAACTCGCTGATATGGAAAATATTCTTCAGAGGGGCAAAACGGAGTAATGCCGCCTGCATTGTTGTTTCTCTTCAGAACCGGTCAAGTGCCGCCCGATGAGTTAGTCAGTGGTCACGGGTCTTGCTATCGATAGTACCTATCGTATCTATCTTTGTCTCTTATCTCCCTCTAAGCCACACAGGACCCCTCTTAAACCCCTCAGACAAAACAGTCAAGAGTGAAACACTGCATGCATGCGATAAAAATAAATCCAATACCATACATACAATATTAATATCGAATAGTAATTCCTCGCTATGAACGCGACAGAAATAAAGTTCGACAATTTGATGCAAGATAAAAATAGATTACCACAAACACAACCCTTTTTCGATCGATTTCCATCTGAAACAAACAGGCCAAACAGAGATCAAAATAACCTTTCGGAAACACGGGACCCGTGATTCTATCCTCTTTCTGTCCTGAGCTTTCTATGAATAGAATCAGTCCGGCGAACTATCAACCTTACCAGATCTAGTAATTATTACCAACCTCAATTGGAGTGGACGCAGAACAACACATGGGACAAAAGATCCATTCCTTTTTTTTGTTACGACTCTTATTGCAAAATAATAATAGTAGCCTTGATGATGTTGTTGTTTTTAGAAGCGAGTTACTATGCTAGGTGCAGGATGCGATGCGGAGACAAATACGAGAACCCCGCAAACCCGCGAAACAAGAATCTAATAATTACTACATACGTACCCTATTAGGTACGGAACAGTCATCACAGTAATTATCAAGGATAGAGAACAGGATAAAAATATCATTTTCTAGATATTATTAGCAATTATAATTCTTGAATTTTTTTTTAAAAAAATAAAGATAACCGACTCAATCCACAATGACTGAAAGTAAGGGAGGTTCTCAGGAGTCTTGGAAGAGTACTTCTGTACCCGGATACCCATGGCGGGTTATACAGTACGAGAATGCAAACTAGTCTACATAATGTAGTTCTACTATTTTTTTTTTGACGAAGACGATAAAATGATTGAATTTTGATTAGACTAGAATAGAACTCCTAGTATGTCATAAAGGGACGACGGTGAGTAGTGAGAGATCAGGCTGATTTTAAGCCCCAAAAACCATTGTGGCCGATCAGTTTCTATCTCCTTCATTTGTTTCGGATACTTGCTTGATTCACAGGTGAGATTAGGACTCCGAGGCGCTGACATTATTATTGTGCTGCGATTAGTCGATGAGTTGTGTACTGTACAGACATCCTGCTGGTAAAGGAAAGCATTCGACACCGTCAGGTCATCAACTAATTTCTCAATTTTCAATCGATAACAATCGGTAGAGAATGGGTCTGGCAGTAATATCGATTTTAAAGAGCTCTTCCCGTGAATATCACTCTCTCCCGTAATAACCTCACGAAAGGATTGATCATTAGTCATCTTCTTGTTTCGTAGGCATTATTAACAGTCAGATATCTTATCATGGACAATGCTCCATCAGACTCCTTTACTCCCTTATCTGATCTGCCTGAGATAAGACAAGACGAGAAAGAACCCTTAATTATTAGCTCATTTGACATTCGTCACACAGTATCTACCTACCTACCTACCTAGTTAGGAAATACATATAATAACCTTATATAGTACTGTACATAATCCTAGATAGGAAAATGCGTCAGCAGTCAGATTGTTATTTGTTCGATGGAAGTATGCGCTCTGTGCCCATATTTGTCAACATTTACGGAGTTGTGTGGAGAGAATTGCGGAGAAAATATAGGTACCTATGAATATAGTTAAAGGATAGGAAAGCTTATTATACCGAGGGGAGAGACCTACCTGCGGGTCCCTACTCGAAGTTTAAAGATTCCAAACGGTAGAAGATTCCCGTCCCGGCAGAGCTTCTAGTAGAAGATAGAACTCGGGAAGTCATCTCTTTACGTATCCAGAAGAAATGCCCTTTCATGACATCTTTTTGTTTCAATTAACTTGGACTTTTTTTTTTGGACCCGTCTGGCCATGCTCAGGTTGTGTACAGTCGTCATATCGCAGGTCATCAACGTCCATTTCCGTATCATTTAACCCGATAGTCGGAGAAAAACAGAAAAAGGGGTACCTAGGTTAATGCCCATGGCTGGTCCAGACATAACGGAAGTTAAATTCCCACTGTTAAGTAGACCACACCGAACCGGAGCGTTTTTAGAAACCGTCATCCAGCTATCATGAAGGTCTTTGGAGGCCTTTTGACCATTTTACTATAGTAAACGCGAGTAATAAGGAAATAGTCATGTAATGGTCATCTAATAGTCAGTCAATAATAAATCTTATTTTCTTTTCTTTTTCTTTTGAGAAACATTAGTTACGGGGAATGTAAATTGAATGGTTTTCCTATAAAGTTGCCTTTATACGTTATATGTATGTATGTACATACATACCTCCATACTCCGTACATAACCTCAAAAGTTAGACAATTCACATAGTCTAGTAGTTAGGTTAAATAAGATAAATTCCTTGTCTTCTCTATAAATATAATCTCATTGTATAGGATAATAGATTGTGAAATTATGATTTAAATCTGGCCTTAAGTAAAAGATGAAGAAGCTTTACAAGATAAAATATTTTGATAAAGTAAGATAACACTAGTAAAGTTGTTCGTCTGTCGATAGTTTCTAAAAACCCACCCGGTTCGGTATGCGATCTATGGATCAGGTCCTACCTGCGTAGGTACCTCTTTTAGGTCCAGTCGATTCCCAACACTTCCCAACAGGGCTGTAGAATGACACCGCCGGAAGGGGTCGACAGGGGTCATCCTTGCGGTGAAGGAAAAAAAAAAAAGGGGAGTCTTAGATGGAACTCAATCGAGCAGGACAATGAAAAGTAACAGCCACATGGACACGAGACGAATCATCGATTGCTTTAAGCGACCTTTGTTGGGATCTTCCTAGACGGTGGAAGGTCGAGACGTCGAATAGGACTGTACGGAGTACTCCATATTCCGTACTTAGTAGCAGGCTGGTTGATTTCCTCTCTTTTGATTTTTTTTGACCCCTGTATCAGTCCACTAACGAGGCTAATGGTAACAGTACGACAATAATGCAACAACGCTTAAGCAGTAAAAATCAGACAGCGGTCTAGAAGTCAAGACCCTTTCATCATTATTGATGGTGCTGTTGATCCATATTTTGATTGCACTATCCCAAAGCAAGCCCACTGTCCTGACAGGGCTTCCGGAGATCAGTGGAGCTAGAAGGAGTGCGGAGTACTCCGGAATAGTAGCTCCAGCCTCCAGTACTGCAGAAGACTCCACTTGGTAAGCTGCCTAGCATCCTAATATTAATCCTAATTATTAACCTACGTAGGGTCCTCGTACTCCGTAGAGGACTACTCCGTACTCATCTTTCTGTTGGGACGCGCCAGGATTAAAATTCCCCAGGGGAAGCTGAATCGTATTGTAATCGATGGTGAGGCGTAGTCAGATACGTTGAAGAAACCAATAACTACCTGAGAAAGGCTGCTATGGAATTCTCCACATCGTCGCCATCGACATGCTGAATTTCTTCTCTAATGGTCTAGCTTAAACCCTTGTCTAGACGTGAGACAAACGGACTAATATACAGCATGCCAGCATTCTTATCGTCAATAACAAACAATGGCATCGGACGTTGGTAGTGGCTTGCGCAGATTCTACCGTATACGCAATTGACTGGTGGACGACTCACGAGATGTCGAAAAGGGGGCGAAGAAAGGGAATTTTGTCGATCCACGTGGGCGGCTCTGAACCTCTCCTTATCCCACATTCGGTTGCAGCGCCGATCTTGCATCATATCACCTGGATTTGTGTTCAGAGTACGGAGTGCCTATACTTATAGTATATGCTATATTGTGGAAAATACTCCATCTATACGGACTATAGAGAAGTATCCTCACCGGTATAATACTCCCTGCTCGTTGTGGTTTCCAAAGAAGTCTGCACTCGCCGCCTCATCTCTTCCTCGATCGCTTATCTTGTTCACACCATCGTCCAGCTAGGGAGACACTTATTAGTCATCCCAACTCTCTAAGTACTCCGTACGGCTGCAGTCGACATGATCCGCGGAATTTTGCATGGTCGATCCCTTCGCTTGGGTCCGGTCAACCCAATAAATCGACATCAACTAATTAATGAGACACTGCAAGGCCAGCCCCACGGAAAAATCGGAGATTGAGCAGGGCAGGGCAGGTCCAATGGCTGCTTGGGGATGGCATGACAGGAAGGATCGCATTCCCGCCGTCGAATTCAGTTCTACGCTATCATTGCTGAAGTACGAATTGTCTCTGGAGGTTGGCTGTTGACAAACTGGGGTTAATAACAGGACAAGCTCTAAGAGTATCCACTGGATGAGATCCGTAAGCCCCCTTCTGCAGACCAGGGTCGTCACAACTGCAGCTAACGAAGGGCCAATAACAGACCGGTCGAGACTGCCAACAGCTCTGTCGATGCTTGATCTCGCAACCTTCACCCAGACCGGCAAGGCGGTCGAATGCCAAACAGTCTTATCAGTCGGTCCTTGCAAAAGCTGCTATCACCTTGGATGGTGACACGTACGCTCTACTCCATACTCTACTCCGTATCGCCCGGTTGAGTTTTTGTTCATAGTTTGTTGGTCCAAAGCGCTTAACTTGTGCTTAGTACAGTACTAGGAACCTAGGGGTGCTAAGGTGCTTAGTACTTACTTAGCTAGCAGCCTACCTGTAGGGCAGAGCACCGACAGCTTGGGGCGTCCTTAGCCTCAGCATGGCTTTACCCAACCTACGGAGTCCACCCTCTAGTTGAACTCGACTCGACTTGACTGCAGAGTCGACTCCGGGCAGAGGAATACAATCCTGATCAGTCATAGCGTGTGCTGATTAGACAAAAATACGATTATACTGTACGAACAGCAAAACAACCGGTGTGGTTGCCAAGTCTGGGGAACAGTGCAGAGGCATCTTGCCCACCTGCTTGGTCGGATTCGACTCGCACCATACCCCTGTCTACGCTCTAGGCGGGTTCACTCGATAGGTATGGCCATTCCTGGAAAGAATCATGAGAATACGACTGGCCTAGGTAGATACCAACCAACCAAGTACGGAGTACTATTATCCGACTCATCTGGTTTGCTATGGCGTGCATGCACGAGGAATCAGCAATTCGATACGATGTCGGACTCGATTGGCATCAAGACCAGGATTCGACCAGGATAAGCCCATAGGGAGACTGCTCCTCTAGTCGAATCAGCGCGCACGCAGCCTGAATGATCGTGCTGCATCACAGTCAGCAGTCAGTCAACCAGTCAGACGACAGCACCGAAGTCCGATCGTTAGACTGAGATTGGTAGTAGATCGGCAGATACAGAAGATACGAGAGGGCGAGAGAGTGTGTGAGGTAGGTCATGTTGGTTACACATAGCAGTCCGGAGAAAATCCTATTTTCAATAATTGCATTCTCTGAACATACTACTCCGTATTTTTTTTTGAGGTCACTGTCCTAGTCGATCTTTCGCCCAAAATGGGAATTAGGTGCGAGGACTGTACTGCACATAGATCGCTCGGGATAAACCAACCTAATCCTCTGTCTCCGTATGCAGGACGCAGTATGTGCTGTAATCAACTGCAACTGCGGAGGCTTTCCCATAGGTAGTTAGATAGATATGTAGGAAGGAGATTGGAGAGATTGTTGGCTCAGCCAGCCGCATGGAATGGAATATTCATCATGATACTGGTGCTGATCCCATTGTCCGATCTTCTCCGGAGAATGCATAACAAGCCAACCCCAGCAGCTCGTACGTTAGAAGACAGATGATATTCTACAAGTATGTACAGTATGCATGTGTCCATGTACATACCTATCTAGGTTGTTACTAGATTAAATTAAACTAGATTAAATTAATTGCATGTGTCTGCATGCACGGCCAGATCGGATGATTTCCTCGATCTGTTGAACACAACCCCGCTTGGTTGGTTTTGTCTCAGTTTTCTTTCCTTTTTACTGTTCTGTTAATTAGCTTGTTCGTGTTCATGTGCCTCTGTCAGTCAGCCAGTCTTTTCTTCTTCCAGCCTCGTCTTGCCTTGGCTTATCTATCTGTCTTTCTTCATTCGCGGTGTGATTCGGTCTTTCCTTCCCTCTTCTTTCCATTCGTTTTTCTATTTCTTTATTTTTTCTGTCCTACCGCTCGACTTTGTCGTCTGTCGTCACTCAGACAGACCAGACCCTGGTCAGGCGGATGATCGATTTCGATCGATCGATCGATCTATCAACGGATAGATGCATAAATGCATAGATCGTCTTCCGAGGTCGTGCTGCAGCCAGCCGGCAGGCAGTCAATTAAAAAAAAGAGAGAGAGAGGGGGGTTCCTACCTACTTACCTACCTGTCTAAGCCACATCCTGTTATGATGTCCTGTCCTGTACTTACTGTACTGTATTCAGCTTGATTTCTAGTGAAATAAATAATATAATAAGACCAAAGTTGACAGATGGGTCGACCATTCACTGATCAGTATGATATTCTACTAAGATAGATCTATTATTTACTTATTTGCTGCCTGCTCTATGATATGATCTTAGTAGTGATGCCAAGATAAAGACACTAAATAATTACTTAACGACTAGCAGAGAGAAGGGAGATCAAGAAGGGAGGGAACCCAACATCTTGCACAGCACGTGTACATATAAAACAGAATTGAGGTGTAATTTTAAAGATGTTATCTTTTCGCCAACTCAACTCTATCTTAATATATATATCAAGTAAGTAAGTAGTTCTGCTTCTACTATAGAATGAGTGCTGCCTTGCTCCTCCCTAAGAGTACAGACTCAAAATTAGAACAGTATTCAACATGGGCATATTATATAACCTCATGATTAGGCCAGCTCTTTTTGTAGGTATAAATCTGTTGCTAATAGATGAGTACAAATGTACAATTTTAAAGAATTTATACGGCAGTAGCTGGATAATCATAACCCGTTTAAGGCAATTATCATTAAATAATTGTGTCTAGTGGTTGGCTCATTCTTCTCTTGCCATGTCTCTATCGGATGGTCTGGTCTTTGGTAAAATAATAAAAAATAGTTGCATCATTTATCCGGACGACTCTCAACTACTATCCCTATCGCTGACATAATGCGAGTTGGCATTATATGCCTGAGGTTAATAGGCTAGACCAGAACGCTCTGTAGTCTGTACACCTTGATAATGACTGATTTTTGAAGACCCCAGTACCATAGGTATTATATCCCGGCACGCCACACATTAATATAGGAGCAACCTTCGGTATAAATACCAGGTTATTCCAGGGTTATTGGACGATGCCTCTATTCTAGGAGGTTAATCAAGCTATCCAGTCTATAAGATGGTCTCGGTAATACCGGCATTAATCAAAAAGTTCTAGACTCTATAGTGCTATGAGAATAGGCCCAAGTATAAATTTGGATTGGATCCCGACCATTTATACCTACCTAACTTACCCATACTTTGGTTATATAGACCAGACCGACTTCCAGGGGAATATCTCAATTCCATAACTTCAGGCTCAAAGTCGTTATTGATGGCAGACTCTAAATCATCCAAGAACACTACTCACATAAAGAGCTACCACTGTTTCACAATAGTGAAGTTCCTCCTGGAAGCATTCTTGATTAATCCCCTATCAGAAGGAGAAGCACTTCAGCAAGTATCACTAGCTCACAAACACCTAATCAGTAATCACAGGCTTGCAGCATCAACACAAGATGTTTTCCCCCAGGGAGAGGAAGGAGTGTTTGTAATGCAGAAGCCTCGTTTCAATCAGCGGGACGATCTGCTGGTGGACCTGACCCGGAATACATGAAGTGAGCGTCTTCAATCTGCAACTATATGTATGCCTAATATATCCATAGATCCATTCTAATGAAACAAGTAGTGCTACGTCCTGGTAGGATCACTCCACTCCACAGCAAGCGGTCGACCAATTGTCAACTATCTTCTGCTTCAGTCAGCAGTTTTTGCACCTTATAATCAATTCCTTCCTTATAGGCCTATCCGTCCGTCCTGTTCGCATTCGCTGCAGAAAGCCGCTTTGCCCTCCCGAACTAAACCCTAACCCCAAAGCGAGGATCCTAACCTGACAATCCTGATCAGCTTCGACTTTTGCATTCATTGACGATACAGACGACGAGAGAAACCAACGTGCATATAGACTGGGATTGATTTTTTTGTCGCTCTTCACATAGCTACTAGGTTATCACTTTGTGCCTGTCACTCCCACAAAATTTTGATTCAGCTCAGTGTGTAAATGGATGCCTCGGCAAGCCTTTAGTAAGGAATGTTTATATTATACCAGGTAGCCTAGCCTAGCAGAACAGAACGGAATCGAGATTAGGAGCATATTGGCCCCTATACTATAATTCTGTAACTATAAGCATATACTATAGCCTGTGAGCTTGAGCTTCTCTAACTAACTAGGTGTCTATTACCCTATATAATGTTTTACATAAACCTACTACCACCTACTATTAACCTGTCAGTTATTATTATAGTAATTAACAATGGCTGGTTGAAATATCTAGACTCCTACGTCGGATTAAAATACTGCATCTGTGCCTAGTTTTATAAACCCCCTGCTGGCTATCTTTGTTAGTCGATCAGCCTGCCTAATACGTACTGAGTGATCTGCTACTTTTCTTAAAGACTGAGGTATAAATTCCATTGTTCACAGACATAACTCTAGGCATACTAACATATAACCACACAGAACAACCACTCCTACCGATCGATCCTCGCCACCAGCTAGCTGTACCCACCCCGGCCGTTATAAATCCAGGACGAAGCGTTAATCCCCCGGCATGAGCCCGTGACGCAGTAGGGACCGCCGCCAACATTGTCGGTGTTGGGCGACCAGATGATATACGGCTTTCCGACTGGTCCGTCAGGCCCGTCGCAATCCTGCTGCCAGTTCTGCACCGTGTACGTCGTGTGGGCGACGTTCATCCAGACACAGATCGTCTCGCCCGGGTTTCCATCGCACTGGTAGTACTGGCTGCCCGTCTCGTACGCCTCTTGCACGTCGAAGCCGCCGCTCAGCCATTCGGTGACGTTGACGTCGGCCGATGCCGTCCAGCGGATTGCCTTCGAGTTGAAATGCGAGATGCTGTACGTACTCTCGCCGTCACAGACGAGGTTGTCCGTTACCTGGGTATTGTAGAAGTCCTGGGACGGATTGCCGTCGCCGACCAGCGAAGTTCCGGTCTGACAATGTGGCGGGTGGGCGAAGTCGATGGTATCGTTGACTCCAGCGGAGGGATTGGGCAGGGCAGAGGATATGGCGGCGAGGGCCAGAGAGAGGAGGAACCTGGAGAGGGTCAGAGATGCTGCTGCAGTGGCAGTGGAGGGAACTTACTTCCGGGCTGGGACCATGTTTGCAGATGCCTGGGCAGGATATATCAGATTCAGGAAAAAAGAACTAGAATATTGAATCAGACTGAGGAACAGGATTGACCTAGTAGGCACATACAACGACATCTACATCTGCATCGGCTCTTGAGGCCATATTTATACCTGGATGCAAGACTGATCTTGTTCATTTTCCAAAATACTACACCTGCATTCCCAACAATGGCTGATGCTCGATTGGCTTGTCGTTCGCATACTACTATCCTTATCTTTCAGAGTTTGTCTCTACAGAGATGTGAAGTTGGTGTTGGATGAGATACTTGGATGCGATACCGATTCTTGCTCATTTCCCAACCAAGATTCTGATACTAGCAGCTCAGCAAAGCATTCGTTCCTAGCGATATCTCTAACATTATCCTCGTCTCCTATACTGTTGACCTGATGTTTTACAGTTGGATCCTTTCCGGAAGGACGTGGAGTTGGTGTTGGAGTCGAATCGGATAGATACATATTGGTTAGGCCAGCAATCGGCATCCAACCCCAGTTCTTCATTTAGATAGAGTTTGCATGTCGACGACAAGGTTTGAATCCTTGTGACGCCGAGAAAGGGTCTTGATTTATGGCAGTTGGATCGTATCGAGTTTGTACAGGCTGTACTTTCTTGTTGGATAGGACGAGAGTGTACACTCGAATTAATATCATATTATATATTTTCGTATCAAATGATTTTCCCGAGATGACAATCTGAGAGCTATCATACATTTTAGTAACTGATTCCAGTAAGCCAGATCGAGGCAAGACAGCCAGTGAAAGATCTCATTGCTGAGTAGCAGCACCATTCAACCTTTGATGTTATTCTCGCTTATTTGCAAGCTATACGTATACATACATGTGTTACTGCGGCTGAATTCGCATAGTATGAAGGGGAACTATTTTACGAACAATCGGTCTAGAGTAGTCCAAATCTGGTGAACAGCCAGAATCAACAATAAATACAATCCAACAAACCATCGATATCCTAATATCGAGTCTTATGACC
Organism: Rasamsonia byssochlamydoides; assembly: GCF_041956645.1. Classification (NCBI taxonomy): domain Eukaryota; kingdom Fungi; phylum Ascomycota; class Eurotiomycetes; order Eurotiales; family Trichocomaceae; genus Rasamsonia; species Rasamsonia byssochlamydoides. Next base: position 55,745 of record NW_027192447.1, on the reverse strand, counting down.
AGACCCCTGTTCTGCGGAGCTCCGGCGAGAGCGAATTGGTATGTTGATGATGTTGGATATCGAGAAAGCAGGCTGGAGACACGCTCTTGGGATAAGGAAGCATACGGAGACCCTGCTATCTCTGCTAATTAACATGTGGAACGATTGAATTCCTCATGATCATCACTAGTAGGTGGTCTATTTGCATGAACTCGTGAGAGACAGCCATTTTAAACAATAACTATAATAAATACATGCATCTCCTATGAGAAGGCTCTCGACTAGAACTTCCGTACGAACGACAAACATAAAACAACCGCAACAATCAGATACAAAGACCTATCTAGGCGATGCGCACCCCCGGTCAGCCGAGAATGATATTCTATTACAGACCAGTCTTGGGAAATCCTTGGCAGATGCCTAAGCAAAGAATTAGTTGTTAGTTATTGGGAAACAATCTTGATGATAGTGATAATCAACTCCTTTGATTCGCCTGGCTCGGTGCAGCCGTATGGATTTTTAGCCTGAAAATTGATCTGGGGTCCTTGATTGATATATAGACAGACAGACAAATAGGTAGATACAGTACAGGCATGGGTAGTATATAAACCTGAACTCTCTGCACCTACTTGCTGAGCCAGTTAGTAAGCAGATGAGTTAGTAGTTATGGCTGTTCAATATATACCCCATTAGTTGATTAAGTTAATTAATACAATGAATTTATTGGCATTAGTCATGATAATTCTTAGTCATATGTCACCCCTTCCTTCCTTGAGCTTCAACATGTTTTCCTTTTTTTTTTCTCCGCAGGATAGATACATAGATGGTCAGATACCCGCACGCTTGACTGGGTCTGATAGATAACGATTATTTCTAAAATCAGGTTTTTGTAAGGAGGGCTGACTGTGGCTGTGCTGTAACCACATGCTTCAACTCAACCCATCGTTTGACTTTTATTTTTGGTTAGGTAGTCAATACCTAGTCAACTCGTCTCAAGCAAGAGACCGCGCCTGCAAGAAACCATCTCAGCGATGATAGTAATGATAATAATGATAGTAGCGGTCAAGGCAAAAGTTATCTGCAAGATGCAATATGTACTACTGCATAGTGTTCTACTTAATGCTTAGTGCTTATCATCAATCTACTGCATGAAAGTCAGTAGTTCCTAGTCTAGTCTAGGGTGAATATTATTAATTAATGACCTTCGGGTCCTGATCTGAGTTCATCCTTTTTTCACTCTGATTTGTCTGCTTGGAATTTTCCTGTCAGCCCTACGGGCCTAAAACGGCTAAAAGGTAAACACCATACTATTACTGACAATCAATACGACAGTAGGATCGCCGTTGAGCCTTCTTCCGGCGTTAGAGATTCTTCATTGGATAGTGGATAGAGGGTGATGAACTCAGCCCTACTCGCCTACCTACCTAGGCGAATAGGGTCATGCATGACTCTTGACTGACTGTCCGCTAGGACAATCAAAGTAGGGCCAATACCAATCAGGAATTCCCGTGCTAGTGCAAGTTCAGGTGTATATGTGTACGTGTCGTGTCAATCGTATGGATCCTCCTGCTCGGCGAGGGGTAGTCTCTTTCCAGCCTTTACGTATAATCCATGGAGACGGGATTATTACGGGGATCCCATTCAAGGAGGTTTACTCCGTACCTCCTGTCGGGGTGGAAGATGGCTGGCTGGCGGAGATAACTCATTACCAATTACTGCACCCAGAGAAGGGGTCATACGTGGACAACACGTTAGGTTTCAATCCCCTATCCGAACAAACATCAGCCCCAATGATACAAGAATAATGACCCTGTTCATAGTACGCTGAGTACGGAGTACTTCTAGTCCGGCAGTACTTCCTTGTGATTGTCAACCGGACCAAAACTTTTCGTCAGTCAGGCTGAATCGATGTCGTCCACTGTCGTCGATGCTCCGGGAGCATCGACAACAGCTGAATCCGAACAGCTGACAGCATCTGCATCTGCATCTTTTCCAAGTTCCACCGCGCTAGGAACGATCGATCAGTCTACCGGACTGGGCCAGGCCCACTCGTAGGGCTGAATCTCGTGTCTACCCCAGCAAGGCCCGGGAGGATGACAGGATGGCAGATAGCGGGATGGCAGTAAGGGCTGTCACCGGTCGACACTGGGGTCGGTGTGCAGAGAGGATAGATATACGATGCTGACTTCTGAATGGTCTCCTCTCTCCTCTTCCCATGCAAGTGACATGGCAGGGCCAGGTTCAACCTTAAACCTTTCGTTTGGGACAGACATGCCAGCTGAAATAGCCCGGACCCATGCATAAGCGTTGCAACGGAGGATAGCAGCACAACTGCTACAGGACCCTGAGAACTGGATTCTGCAAGAACATTGGCTGCGCGATAATATTTCGAGCCCTTTTCCCAATTGGCAGGCGAGTCCAGCGTATCTAAAAGTAACAACAACAACAACTGGCCCATGTTTTAGACGAAGAGCTAATTCTGGAGCTTATCAACCCCTTTCTTCTGCCCAAGTTTGAGAGCTGCAAGTTTTCGTTCGGCGAAGCTCTCTCCATTTGGTAGACAGTCCAGGGTGTAAGCATTTAGATCATATCTACAACACACCAATCGTTGTGTGTATCAGGGATTCCATGCAAATGCAAATCGAATTCAGTACCAAGTAGGAGCAAGCAATAATAGCAATAAGGATAATGATAATGATCCTTGCAACAAGACCAACCCTCCTTTACCTCCTTCCACTCCCATCATTGCGATTGCAGTAAAAGCCAGCCAGTACCTGTCCAGAATTCAGTCTCTTTCCATAAGGCTGAAACGGTAGGTCGATCAATCAGACTTGTATAGCCACCCTCTTTTTCCTTTTCCCTGTTTTGAAACCAGCCATGGAGTAAATAAAGTATTGTATTTACAAGGTATGAATTGATAACAATACACGGGGTCCGAATCTCTTGTATTAGATGAAACCAATCGATACGCATAGTTTACCAGGTAATCTTTATCCTGCTCTCTAGAGTGGGGAGGGGATCTCGCCGAATTCTGAGCCGCAAAAAAGCCCTAGGCCCTAAGCCCTAAGCCCTCCAAGCTTTATTCTTGTTGAATTCCCAACTGAGCGGTGGTTATGCATGTCTGATGTGTCTGCATTGGACGTTTAGTGACTTTCTGGGGATGTCATTTTCTCTACGAGCCGATTTCCTGTGGCTTGCACGGAATGAAGAGAAGAGACATTGTGGACTCTACCAGATACAGGGATACGTTTGTCGTCCACTTTCCCAGGAGAAGGGGAGGAGCTTTCCGAAACTTTGTAGATAAGTGCCGTCGTTTTTGAGGAAGTCCTGCTGCAATTCGTAGAATACTCTTTTTTAAGATCGGCCTTTCTTTTTTTTTTCTTTCTTTATTCTTTTTTTTTACGACTGAAACACTAATAATTCCCAGGAGAAGAGGAGGAATATTCCGAGAAAAACAATCTGTAGATAAGTACCGTCATGTTTGAGGAAGTCTTGGTACAATTCCCAGAATATTGGTTCTATAAGATCTGCTTTCTTTCTTTCTTTCCTTTTTGCTTCTTCGATTTCTTTTCACTACTGAAATATTAATAATTCCCAGCCTTGACTTCAGCAACTATTCACTAGGTGCTCTCCCTTCTGAATATTCACTGTCCCATTTTCATTACTAGTTCCTGCCAATGCAGTCACAGTCTCTGAATCAAATGCATTCACTCATCCAGTCTCGCTCCTCCCAGCTAAGGTATAAAGAAGACATCATCTCCCGCCTTTGGGACGAGCTTTCTTCTTTTCTTCTTCTTTTCTTGACTGGAACAATCCGCTCTTCCTAGAGTTCTATATATGTAGAACTGGGGAAAGCATTTATATAAATCTTTGCCTTTCTTCTATGTAATATTGGTTTTTATGCCTGTATTATGCCCACTGGTGCATCCTCTTCCCCTTGAGCCTCCAACGAACAAGAGAACAGTTGATTCGTTCTCCTATGTTCAATGATCAAAATCGCCATCTTTCGACCACGGAGCGTACTGAGCTCCACGCCTCCCCTCGCCTCTCCTCCTGTCTGGTCGATATGTCCAGTCTTCTCTCCATATGCTACCACGCATGGGTGGTACTCGCAAAGTATACACTGACTCGACCCGTCCGTTGCCAGGTTGTCCAGGGAAACTAACATGTTAGCAAGGGCTTGTATGCGACCTCAGTACGGCATTGCCTCATCGACCTACTCTCCGCTTTGCTCTTTTTTATCCTTCCTCTCTTTTCCTTCCCTGCACACGATCGGTTGGGTGACTCTGCTCCACCAGGCAATTGCGAACGACCAGCGATGTATGTCAGAACGAGAAAGCGCTCAGCGAAAAATGTCTCAAATACTTCGCTGGCTGCTGGAACATAAAGCGGATCTGGCAGTGTTATGTGAATTTCATCTGCCTGACACCCTATGTGATCGATATAGACAGCGTTGGGGTGTGACTGGTTTATGCAATCCCAGTACTAATATAATATCATATGCAAGTGCCTGACGTGACTGCCGTCGGAGATTCCGCAGCGACGAATTCTGGACTTGGTTTGAGCAGTATAAACACTCTCGTGTAAGTATACTCACAACATCTGCCGAGCTATATGATGGTCGGTTAGTAACATATATATCTCTTGCAGAGAGGGCATACAATGCTCTCCACGAAGGTGAATAGAACGCATGCTCCCATGCTCCCATGCTCCCATGCATCTCTCCCGGAAAAGACCAAAAAACATGAAATCCGGAGGCGCGCAGTGGCGGCAATGCGTGAAGATCCCCATCCTGACTTTCTTAGGCGTATGACTGAACACGGTCAAGCTTTCAATTCGGCAATGCGAGCTTGCCACATCGCAGTGAACGGAAGTCAGATGCGTGGACGGTGATGGTATTCGGCGAACCGCACGCACACAGTAGGTTTACTTATCATGATCAATCGTATTATTTAAAAGGTTACTTAATAACATCCTGAAAGGTTCTACAGGCTTAGTGAACTACTATGCCTTGACCGGTCCGAAGGCCAAACCCGAAAGCGGCACCATGCAGATCGTTCGAAAGGGGACTATCATGTTCTATCTGATAACAGCAAATGACATTGCCGTAGGGAGGGAATGCCAGAAGTCGGTATCGAAAAAATCAGAGGCCATATTGGAGAGTGTCGGAATCGAGGTAACCCCGACTCATGGAGCAGAGAAAGCACATGCAACGCGCAACAAGGCTTTAGTCAAAATGAGACAGAAGACAACCCCAGTTGGGCTACTCTTTGCTTGGATACTCGAGCGAAAGGGACGTCCACTTGACTACTACCTAAATAGACGGGCACGGAAGATGTTCAGCAAACGTTTCTCAGACTTAAATGAGACTAAGAAAGACATTATGGAGCTGGTACGTTTATGCGCTTTAACGGATGCTGAGCCTATGCTGATACTATGCTAGTCGCCAATCCGACCATGACTTGGTAGGTTTGAGTGACTGTGATATACAAGATTTTCTTCTGCTAATCTGACAATTTTGTAGGTGTACATTGAGGTAGTTAGGCGTGCATGAAGAGCCAGCAAGACCGGACGAACGCCATCTCCATATAGAACATCTGGAGCAGATGCTTACAACGCTGGCAGTGGGAAACGTGTCGCGTCACAATATCAACACGATGGATTTAATCTCCACCTCGGCTGCTGCGTGGGCATGCGGAGGTAAGTACTCTATGTCCGCCATTACTTACTAAATAAAGATTTCGCTGACAACATGGAGGCTTTTCTTAACGTCGATCCTCTGGAATGGCTGGGCGGTTTCTACATGAGCTTGGCCCGTTAGTAATGGCCCTGTTAATCCGAGGCTGTCGTTTGGAAAGTGCGATATGGATTCCTGACCACATATGATGAGACAATCTTCTTGAAACAAGAAGAACACGAAGTTGTTTCAACATGATGGGTTCTGTGGTATTCTCCGACAGTCCATTCTTCGACATACTCGCAACTGTTAGCAGAGGCCGGCTTTCTCGGTCTCGAGACATACTGGAACCATGTCTCTCTATCCTGTCGGCGTCACAGCGCTCCTATGCTTTTTCTATGTCTCCCTGTTCCAATTCTTTCGCGGGGATTCTTGGCCACAAGACTGCAACAGACTGCTACAACCCACCATTTAACAAAACCCCAGCGGTTATACAGCAAGAGATCATAAACCTAATTCAGAGATCAGATACAATGAGTTTGACTCCTGGTAAGAGATAATTCTACTACGGAGGCCTAATATATTATAGTATTATACTAAGTTGGAACTAGGCAGGTTATTGCGGAGTAAACTCCTGCAAGATTTCCTCGGTGATTTCCACCAAGGGTATTAATATCTCAGAGATCCTTGGTATGACCAGACAGACCTCGAGACGGATGTCCTACCGATGATGCCGCGTGGACTGAGCCACGGCCATCGAGATCATGGGTTCTGTATAAAAGATGCACACTGCCACTTCTTAGTGCCTCGCTGCAACATATGATGAACGGGATGGCAAGGAGCCTGATATTCTTCCAAGTCTGCTGAGGATGCCGTTTCTCTGAGGGAATGTTTCCTATCCTCGCCTCCGAATTCAGCTCTGGCAAGTATACGGCATTCAACACAATGTGTCCGGCAAGCAAGATGTTAAGACTCGAGCGACTTCGACATGCGAGGCCTGGTCCACTGTGAGTAGAGCTGTGGCTTTCGACACTATCACTGGGAATTGGATAGTGTAAGACGCTTCAGTGGACCCGTCAGCGCTGAAAAATGCCACAGTTGTTGAGTCTCATATTCAAGTCTGGTGGCAGTTATGGTGATTTTCAGCATTCAACCAACGGATTCCTGTGGAATGACCAGGAAATGGCGAGAGAACCCACGTACTTCATCTCGCCTATCGTTATAAGCTATATAGATATCCAACCACAGGCTTGAGCTCCTCGGGGTTTGCAGCTGTGCTGAGCTTGACGTCCATGTAGATCTTACCTTCTCGGGAAAGCTTATAGTATTCTTTTTCTCTTGAAAGACACTACAAATGGGCTCACGCTTGCGGGTGGTGGTTCTGGCAGAAGTCCTTCTCAGACTGAAGAAAATGCCTCTATTCGTCAGTCTGAGATCATTTGAACTACTTCATCGCTAGTTCTAGACTGGTACCGCCGTGTGATGGAGGTTTACAACGAGAAGCGAACCGTGATGCAGCTGTTGATCAAGCCACGTTTGTGAAACCCCCCTACAAATGGCTTGCTCGTCCCCTTCAAATGCCGTCGAGCAAGCTTCATGAAGCTCTTTACAACCATCAAGATGGGTCTCGCAATCCACACGACAGGCGTGGGCAAAGGGATGGCGGTGTCCTGAGCAACTTCCGCACAGATGCTCAACCTATATAATAGTCGATACTCCAGGAAAGAGGATTGGAGGTTGGCCCATTCCTGGGTAACGGGGTTCTTCTGAAATCTCGAGCGCAGCACACTTTTTTGCACATATGCACGGCCAGGATACCTCGCTAGGACACGTCGACAATTGTTTATACATTTTATTATCGACGACATTCGATAGCGAAACATGTCGACAAATATGAACATTCCCGGGGACATTAGCTGGGTGACTGTTGTGGCCATCCCATTTGCTTCACAAAGAAGCAACTACAACAGATTCCGTCCTTACCCAGGACCATCAAATCCAAACCCTGGACACATTCCAGTCTTCATCGTTTGGCGCAATGTCGAGAAAGGACCAGAAACTGTGCGGAAAGGCCGAGTGATCGTGGACATTCGAGGTCTCAATAAGATCGTCGAAAAAAAGATTCATAACGACTTCCATTTCAGGACGACCTTTTTGTTCCTTGTTGGCTAAAATCATCTTATATGTATGATGATATCTAAGGCATTTCTGCCGTTTCTCCCTGATCTTCCAAATAAGAAAACGACAGCCACGGAAGTCGACCAAATCCAACAGGCAGCGGACAGGCGTTTACAACTTCTTTGCCAACCACGCCCACGTTTGGAATTCAACTCGATAAAAGATCTAGCGTTCACCAATGACACAACGACTACTCCTGATATCCGAGTGCCTCTTGCACGTGAACAGACGCACGACTCGCTCCATCATGCAAATCTGGAAATGAAACCCCCTTTCCTGGAAGTGGCATCAACCACGTGGTTCTATCCTGATCCCTCACCTGGCTTCCTTGTATCAGACTCTGCAGACAAGTTTACCCTTGCTTTGGCTGGCACTTCATCCTGGTTTTGCCATTACCCTAGCTGCTAAGTTGCAAACAAAACTGCATCTAATTCAGCGAGAAAGAAAAAGAACCTCCGAAGACTTTGTCAGTTATTATCGACCGAGAAATATGGCACAAGGAGAATGAGATTCTACAAGGCCGTATGATACGATCATTCGATTCGAACGGCTGTCAAGAATTAGGCCCAATCATCGAACCTGCGGCTTCAGATCTGTGGGAGAGAATGGCAAAAGCGAGCTGACTGTTTTTAGATGTCAACACGATCAAAACAGCTAAATCGGACAGTAAACCCAACACTTATTCCAGACAAAGAGCATTTCATCAAAATGCTCAACAGCGGCCGAATGAACTTTCTGAACGACTCCCATTCCACTTGTTTATTGACTGAGGACAAACCGGCCAGCTCGCACCTCCGAGCACATGGATCATCCATGCAAAGTTTTAGCCCCAGGCTGCAAGGGTGGAGGAGATCCTTTTGGATGGGGTTTCGATCGATGTTCCTATAAACCTCACAGCAAAAGAGGTTGTGGAACTCTGCTTCCCTAACCTGGCTTGTGACTTACGGGGTGTCTGTCGCAAACAAACTCCACAGCGTGGCATGATATTCGGTATGTCTACGTTGGGGTCCTGGGCTTCCTTCGAGAAGCAGTAGGATCAGATATTCAGAACCTATCAACAAGCTTGCCAATGAACCAAGATCGGCCCGGCCGGTCTAATACTCGGGCTCAGCCTGACTTTACACTGACAAGTTCCACGAAGACCGAAAAGATAATTGATTGGCCGGCAATTTCGCATGCTCGAGGTCAATCTTCTGTCCATGTGAATGGCCACATTACTGTATAATTTGTGACGGCAAGACAACAAGGAGGGTCTCTCCAGTAATGAGACCTGGCAGCAGACTTCTTCAGAATTCCTTCCAAGCGGAAAGATCAATCTCATGAAGAGGACACCACAGAGATGCTTCCCAGCTGGGGTCGAGATGATCACTCCCAGACCGATCAAACGAGCTCTTTTGGGCAGAAGTGGATGGAGCTCTCCTGAGGTTACTTGTGCAGCAAAACTACTTTTTGAGTCTGATCCAGGAGAGATCGGGCGCATCTCACCATCTGAAAGATGCAGAGAGATTGGGAATGGAAGATGTCCCAGCAGGTCAGATGATTTTCCTACCAGCTGAAATGGTCCAAAGTACATTGCCCGATGAACTCAACGGCCTCAACTATCATTATGTTATATCAGGGTTGGCCATCTCTAATGCTGTGGAACTACTACAGATTGCTCCTAAGGCTTCATTTCGCCAGCTCCGTCGATCCTAACGAGGGCGCAAACGACCTCGGAATTTCATCAGAAAGTGATAATGGGCGGCCAAGATCATTGACGACCACTTTAGAGATGCACGCAACATCATGATCTGAGATTATTGCTATCCTCGATCGACTGTCGGTATAAGATGTTAGAATGTGCTTTGTAGCCTAGGATCCTTCTCAGTACCGCTTGATCAAGGTTTCGGTGGAATCTATCTATTTATCTAGCCTGGCCACATAGTTTCTATTGTCGGTTTTGTTTCGTCTCCCATGGACGACTGACAATGGATATATGTGTTAGGTAATGAGGAATAAAGTCAACTGGACTGAGCGTAGTATCTCATATCATACAGTAGACATAGTATAACATATATAGTACAGTTCAGTACATACATAAGGCCATGCTTTTGGTTATTTCCCCTTGAGTTCAGTCCCCTCCACCCCATTCGGTTCTTTCTTCTATTTTCATGCCTACATGTACTTCCTCCTCTTCAACCACCGTTCCAACCATCGCCTCTCCTCACGCTCCGCACTCCATCCGTCTGCCAGTCCCGCCACGCCGAATCCGCCGCGCTCTTCGACCGCCGTGCGCACCTCCTCTGCATTCAGCGCCTTGACGCCGCCGCCCCGCACGATCAACCGGTCGTCCAGAGCGAGATACTCGGTCCACCGCTTCAGGCGCGGCCGGTAGAGCAACGGCACCAGCCACGACGGCCGGTCGTGCGATTTCGTCAAGCCGAACACGGCGCATGCACGCAGGACCTGCTCTGCCGACGCGGTGGCCGCAAAGTCCCTGTCGGCGAAGTTCTCGGCCAGCCAGGTCATCTCCTCTTCCGACCCAGGCGTGATCGGGGTCGCGGAGCCCAGACCGCCCTGAACGGCCTGCAAGGCGAGGCGTTTCCGTTTCTCCCGCTCCGTCCGCTCCTTGTCGATCTGCTTGGGCACGCGGCAGGTGAACGGGGTGACGGCGTTGCCCAGCGCGAGCACGACCAGCGGGGTCAATTCGCCGCAGACTATGAGGATCAGGGTGAAGGGGATCATGCGGCGCACGTCGTAGGCGGCGCGGCGGACGAGTTGGAGATCAGCTCGGCTGAGATTGAGCGTCTCGACAGCGGTGTGGAATGCGGTGCCGCGAGTTCCTTTCGGCCCCGTGCTCGGAGCCGGGGGAGGAGACGTGGGGAGATAGACGGGCAAGCCCAGCGAGCGCCGGATCGGGAGAGACGCGCGGTAGTTGTGGTAGACATTCTTCAGACCCGTCTTGTAGAAGGTGTAGTAGGCGCGGCCCAGAGCGATGTATCGCAAGAACCTTTCACGGAGCGACGCCGATGGGGGCGCGGGAGGGGGTAGATCTAGATGCGCTGGACGCGTACTGGGCGGGGGATTCACGTCGGACGACAGAGACGTCGTTGATGTCGAAGATTCGGTGGTAGAGGGAGGGAGCGATGCGGCAGACGAAGGACGTTTGTGCTTGGAGGCATATCCGCGTGATGTGCGGGTCGACAGAAAGGGACCCCTGACAGTTGCATTGTCGTGGATAATAACATATGAAGGTCTTCCCTTGAACAATGTCGAAGTACTTCTCGAAGAGACGACGTCGTCGAACAACCGGCAGCGGTAGGAGCGCGCGGCGGAGACGGCGCAACGGCCGCAGAGCACAGAGGAAGAAGAAATCATGGAGATGCAGACATTGTCTGATCAATTGATAAAAGTTATTCTCTCTTCATGTCAGTTGGAAGGAGAAGACGGTGGAGGTATGTGTAGGAAGAGTTAGCCTGACGTGATGGTGTGTCAGCTGTCACGAAACGGGAAGTTTGACGCTTTTGTTTGCTTCTCCTCCATTAACGCATGATGAGGACATGCGCATGTAACCAGCTAGAATGATTTCTGTTATTATTTTCAGGCGTCAAAATATTCCATTTCTACACAAGGACCAGATACAATATTACAAGATACAGAGAATAAAAGGATGACTTGGGCAGTCAATTATTGATTGCAAGATCTGCCTGCCTACGGTGGACTAGAGGCTAGATGCTCAGCAACTATTTCTATTCTATCTAGCATTGGGTTCGATTGAGACTTAATGGCGCTTAATTGACCTCCATATCTTATCTGATCTTAACAAACCTTGGTTGTCTCCGTCCATGGTCTTCATCTTCTTTTCAACCGTTGTATATCCACCCCCGAAGTCAACAGTCCATGCCTATATATTTATTGGCAGGCTTTACCCAGGCTCTACCAGCCATGTAAATGTGCAAGAATGCAATGTAGTACTTTCTACAGTATTCCAGGTTCAACTCGGAATTAATTCGGTACCTTATCATAATACATGCCATGCTTGAAGAAATGATAGGGTATATGTCTGTATAATACAACGGTCGAAGATAAATACCACATAGCAATGCTATCCTGCAACTCGACTAATTCGACTTCGGAGCTGTTTCAGGTCGTCGAAGTTAGCCTGGAGAGCTTGTCCTAGAACGCTGTCGGGACCACCATCATCATCTCCCTCCCACGCATTGAGAGCCGCCCGCAGGCGCTGATATGCATCGGCCATCGCACCCTGCAGCTCCGCCGTTCGCACGCACGGCCAGCCCACGTCATTCAAGTAGTTGGCGGGATCCTGGATGCACAAATGCCGCGCCGCCGGATGGTTGCCTTTGTCTCTCGCTCTGACCTTGAATCGGAGCAGCGCACGCTGCCCGCGGAGATACGGCGGCTCCTCCTCTCCACGCTCCTCGGCGAGGCTTTCGTCCCGGCGAATGGTTGCAAAGTCGAAAAATCCTGGCGGATCGACCGAAACCCCCGTCGTTTCCAAGTTGACCTCTGTGCTATACATGTGGAGGATGTCCAGTAGCTGTTCCCCCAGGCTGTTTGGCGGGTGACGATGTAGCTTCAGGACGGCAACAATCAACATGAGCAGTCCGTAGGGCCCAATCGAGGATCGGTTCGCCCCGAAGTTGCTACGGACATCGAGGATCATCCGTAGAGTCATATATAGAGGCCGGAGGGCAGGAAATTCCGTTTGGTAGTTCTTGACATACTCAAGCGAGTCGGGTAACTCTTGACCACAGTAGATCCGCAACGGTATGCCCGTAGGCAAGTGGACCATCGTTATCGCGGGAACTCGATCCTGGGATAAGTGGACATTCTCGAACAGTGAACTTTGTCGAAGGGCAGGCTCCGCAGCGCGCAGAGTATCCTGGTATGCCCTGACGGCTCTGGGTCGCATCGGACTGGGTTTGCGATCCCTGTCATCGGGCAGTTCAGGATCATCAACCGGGATGATCAGATCCAAATTGGAATGAACCAATGCCATTCCGGTATGTCGCGAACCCACGACTTGAGGAGCATGGGGCACGGTTCCAGCGACCAGTGTGGACAAGTCTCGTACGATCTGGTCAATGGCATCCTGCTCTTGGTTGTTGGGACTCAAATACGCTTCCAGAGAGCGAATTTCCGCATCCAACCGTGATAGACCGTCCAGTTCGCAGGTATTGGGTTGCAGAAATTCCAGCCACGGATACTGTGCAGGGCGCTCGGCGCTCTCGTCTACCTTCCAGGACAGCGACTGGACGGGTGACTGCGGACGTTTCAAAGCCCGCGTCCCTCGCCTTTCTCGTCTGACGGACCTAATGCCATTCTTCTGCGAAGATCGTCGAAGACTGCGAACCCCATCCGTAGCAGTTGTCGGGGTCAATTGGGGTGCCTTGATTTCAGAAGACTCTGCTGTCACTGGGTACACCTTGCGGATTAGTCGGACGCGGTTGGCGATACGCTGCGCTTCGAGGGTCTTTCGGAGACTGTTTTTGAAGACAGGTTGCGGATTTTTTGGGTGAAAACTCGACAGACGATAGGAACGAACGAAGAGCGTGGGAAGACACAGAGCAGAGGGTCGCCCCCAACGGGGCATCTTGCAATTAGCCAGAGAACATCGCGACAGAGTGACCAGACCCACGCAGGGCATGGGCAAGGCAGCCGCGTTTGCTTGCTTCGTCAGGGATATCGGATCAGTCAGGACGGGGGCTCTCGATGCCTTCGATGGAACAATGAATGCTTTTCTTGAAGCCTTATCTGGTCGGAGCATCGATAAGATCACGTGATCAATACATACATCACGTGATTTACATGGGTTAGGAGTTACAATCACGTGATAGAATAATTACCACGTGACCCGGGTCTGAAAATAGAAGTCCCTCAGAGATGAAGAGATCCGTGCTTGTTTCGTTTCATAGACGCAAGGACCCCAATCCTTGCCCCTGGGTCAGGATGACCTTTTCCTTCCGTCAACGTGCGCTGTGGCTGAGTCGATCCAGACCCTGTCAATTGACGACTCGAGGCGCACTAAGGGGACTAGTCAGTTGCTCGCAGCCTCCTGGGAGGATCGCGGGGCTCAACAGGAGTACGGAGTAAACAGCCAGCACATGCCAATTACTCTGTAGTTCGCCAGGAACAGGTTGACAGCAGGATTTCGGCTTCTATGGTGTTCGCCGTTCTTCGGCAACTATTGTTGCCAGCTGTCCATCTCCCCTCCTTCCCGCGCTCTGCGGCCCGCGGTAGCCGCCTGAAGATACGGAGTATGACGTGACGCGACCCAGTGGTCAAATGAATCTTCGCGAGGATCGTCGACTGGACCTTGGATCTGAAACGGAGGGAGCAAACAGCGTCAGATCTCCGTCAACCCCGGTGGGATCTTGTTCCGATGGTTCTGCTTTCTACCAATGAAACGTGCTTGATTTAGTAGTTAGTTGCGACAGGCGTAAAACGATGACTCCCTGGTCGCTTTCTCTGCACGTGCACGTCTTCTGTCTATCCATCTCCGACGATTCTCCGAGGGCCGTCGAGGAGTAGTATATTAGATCTCTGCCCAGTTCACATTTTCATCCCTAAATTAATACATATTTAGGCAGTCAAGCAGCCTCGGGGCTGTACTAAGGTAGACTACAGATAATAGTCAGGATTAGTGGCTTGACACCATCATTCTGTTGCCAGGTCTCGACTCTCGACAGCGCCTGTCTACCTGATCCATCTGAACGATTGCCCTCTCCCTTGGGCAACAAACTATTTCTAGAACCAGCCAGCACTGAGGACTGCGTAATAATAATTAGACACGCCGCTGGAGTCGTCCCCTAAAGTGGGTGGTGGTGTACCCCTCCGACCCAGCTAGTTGGGATTTCTTCCGCCTTCGGTCTCGCTCCGCCCCTCAGTCAAGTCACTCTCTTATCTAACCCCATCACTCTTCGCACTTTGCTTCCACCACGCCGGCCGAATTATTCTAATATTAGCCCTCCGAGGTGGGAATCGCACTGTGCCATCTCCTGAACGATCCTGAATAATAATTTCCTGGTCGAGGGATCTATGGCGGCCAGGAAATAAATTCATCGTTCGACCTGTCCCTCCATCCGCCACCCTCAAAGGTACCTCTCATCCCAATCTCTGCCATCGCTTCAAAAATGTACATGGACTGCATTGAGTTCCGAAACTATTTGAATCGCTGTCGTTCCGTGGCAGTTGTGTGCTGATGTGCTAACGTCCCGTGTTCTTTCCAGTCTCGTTGCCCTCCCTCTCGATCCGCCTCTCGATCCGTTCACATCGTCAGCTTCCAGATGGCCTACGAGCAAGGGACCCCCAATAGGGTCCCTCCGCACCAGCCGGATCCCGTCATGGTCGGGCCCGGACTGTCCGCGTTAGGAGAGGGCGCCTACGAGAAGGCCTCTAGCGTTACTCCCGCCGTCGTCCCCGAGGAGAAACCAAAAGAGCCCGTCGCGCAGAAGGACGAGGATGGCGCATCATACTTCTCGGACGTCCCCGGAGCACCAACCACCACCAAGGACGCCTATGCGAATCTGAAATCTCCCGCCACCCCCGCGGAAGCTGCCTCGGGGGCCACATCCGGCCCAGAACTGCTGCGTCGCCTCAGTCTCGCCGGAGGGCTCACGCCGGCGTCTCCGGTGACAGACCCGAAGGCAGCCCATCCGGGACTGCAATTGACGGGCAGGATCATCAGCGCTGCCTTCTGTATCCCTTACAAAGTGGCTTTCAAGCCAGGAGCGGACTGGGTATGGTTCCCCATCGTGGTCAACGGGAGGGGTCTGCGCTGACTGTCACTATAGGAATTGAAACACCGACCAGGCACATCCGCTCTGTTCGACTCATTCGCCCATCTTGCCTCCCCGAAATCGCCATGGTCGCACTTGCTGGTCGGTTGGACTGGCGAAGTGGAACCCATTCTCAACGAGCAGCAAAGGGCCCCGTTGCAACCCGTCTCAGCAAATGGAGCCCCAGGGGCTCTTTCGGCTCTCGCAACAGGGCCTCCATCGCTCTCGGTGAATAAAGCGGCAGCGCCGGTCCCTGTCGACGCCCACCAGAAACAACCGACCCACCCGCTCGTTGAGGGCATCCGGGTAACGAAAGCCGATCGCGATCGTCTCGAGTCTCAATTGCGGTCGAGCAAGTATGGCAAGATCTTCCCCGTCTGGCTGACGCCCGAGTCCGACGAGCCCAGTGACGACATCTGGCTCAAGGATCAGACTCGCTGGAGGCGTTATCCTGAGCGGGCGCTCTATCCGCTGCTGCACTATAAACAGACCGGTCCGACCGACGGCCGGTCAGAGCGCAAGTGGTGGACGGACTACTTGCGAATGAATCGACTGTTCGCCGATCGGATCGCGCAGATCTATCAGGCGGGTGATATCGTTTGGATCCACGACTACCACCTGTTTTTGCTCCCCAGTCTCTTGCGGCAGCGAATCCCCAATGTTTACATCGGCTTCTTCCTGCACGCGCCCTTCCCGAGCAGCGAATATCTGCGCTGTCTTGCCAAGCGCAAAGAAGTGCTCACGGGCGTGCTGGGCGCCAACATGATTGGCTTCCAGACCTACTCGTACTCGCGGCATTTCTCGTCCTGCTGCACGCGCATCCTGGGTTTCGACTCCACTTCAGCAGGTGTCGATGCCTACGGAGCGCATGTTGCCGTGGACGTCTTCCCCACCGGTATCGATGCGGAAGGCGTGCAGAAGGCGGCCTTTGGTGCCCCCGACATCGAAAACGTGGTACTGGGGATTAAGAAACTGTATGCGGGCAAGAAGATCATCGTGGGCCGGGATCGACTGGACAGTGTCCGCGGTGTGGTGCAGAAGCTACTGGCCTTCGAAACCTTTCTGGATCGCTACCCGCAATGGCGGGATAAAGTCGTCCTCATCCAAGTCACGAGCCCAACCAGCATGGAGGAGGATAAGGAGGACCCCGACAACAAGATTGGCAGCCAGGTGTCGAGTCTCGTGTCGAGCATCAACGGCCGCTTTGGCTCGCTGAGTTTCTCGCCCGTGCAGTACTACCCGCAATACATCTCGCAGCAGGAGTACTTTAGCTTGCTGCGCGTGGCCGACGTGGGCCTGATTACGAGTGTCCGCGACGGCATGAACACGACCAGCTTGGAGTACGTCCTCTGCCAGCAGAACAACCACGGACCGCTCATCCTGTCCGAATTCTCGGGTACGGCGGCCATGCTTCCCAGTGCAATCCACATCAACCCGTGGGACCTGAGTGGCGTGGCGGCCGCGATCGATCGGGCCTTGACCATGTCGGAGGAGGAGAAGATCGAGCAACATCGCAAGCTCTACAAGCATGTCACCTCCAATACGGTGTCCGCCTGGTCGCAACAGTATATCAATCGTCTGCTGACGAACCTGTCGTCATTTGACCAGTCGATCGTGACGCCAGCCCTCGACCGGAACAAGTTGTTGAAACAGTACCGCAAGGCGAAGAAACGGCTCTTCATGTTCGATTACGATGGGACTTTGACCCCGATCGTCAAAGACCCGCAGGCCGCCATCCCGTCGGATCGCGTCCTGCGCACGATCAAGACTCTGGCTGCGGACCCGAAGAACGCCGTGTGGATTATCAGCGGCCGGGATCAGGCGTTCCTGGACGAATGGATGGGTCACATTCCGGAACTGGGGCTGAGTGCCGAGCACGGCTGCTTCATCCGCAAACCACGCAGCGACGACTGGGAGAACCTGGCGGCGCAGTTCGACATGAGTTGGCAGAAGGAAGTCATGGAGGTCTTCCAGCACTACACGGAGCGGACGCAGGGCTCGTTTATTGAGCGGAAGCGCGTGGCGCTGACCTGGCATTACCGCCGTGCCGATCCGGAATACGGCGCGTTCCAGGCGAAGGAGTGCCGCAAGCACCTGGAGGAGACGGTGACGAAGAAGTGGGACGTCGAGGTGATGGCCGGGAAGGCGAACCTCGAAGTGCGCCCGACATTCGTGAACAAGGGGTTCATCGCGACGCGTCTGGTGAATGAGTACGGGACGGCGCCGGGCGACCCACCGGACTTTGTGCTGTGCTTGGGCGACGACTTTACCGATGAGGGTAAGTCAGACGATCCCTATGTATGGGCTGTTCTGATACTAACGGGTATTTTTTTTTCTAGATATGTTCCGTGCCCTGCGCAACTCGGACCTCCCTCCGGAACACGTCTTCTCCGTCACGGTGGGCGCCAGCTCCAAGCAGACGCTGGCCAGCTGGCACCTGTTGGAGCCGGCTGATGTCATTGCGACGATTGGATCATTGAACAGCAGCTCGATTGCTGCGGAGTATTAGCTGTGACTTGACCATTCAATTGTACGTAATGTCAAGACGAGACGAGACGAGCGTTGAGCGTTGTGTCTGTGTTTGTTCCTGTCTTGTCATGAAGAAGAGTACATATATATACATTGCATTACATCTATAATGTACGTTCCCGAGGAACGAATTTTATAGAGTTAGTTAGAGCGGTTATAGGTAGTGATTGGTTGAAGATACAAAAGACGGTGGTTTACAAGGTGTTGCTTTGTTCTTGTTTTGGTATATTATAAAGTCATAGTTGATGCGTTGATTGTCGGCTCGGTGTGCTCGCTAGGTTCTGCTGCTGCTGCTGTGGTTTGATTGCTTGATAAATTAAATTGGCATTTGACGAACGGATACGATCATGATGAACTTGGACTGCCTTTTACTAGAACTCCTACCTCGATACGGAGTACCATGGAAAGAAATTGGGACTGTTTATTATGTTTATTAACTTAAGACGGTCTTGCACAGCTTCCAAAAAAAAACTATATAGCCTTTTTTTTGCCCGCAAAACCTGCATAGGTATTTCATTATCTATTCAATTTCTCAATAGAAATAAAATCCATAGTAAGGAAGGCTGTTACTTTTTAAAAAATAAATAAATAAATAAATAAATAAAACAATGACTCTTCTATTAAAAATCAACTAAATTTGATGCCATTTTTTTTTATATATAGAAATTGAAAATTTTCAATTTACCTGGTAGGTAGAAGAAAGACAGCCACTTTCAAAGCGAAAGAGGAATTCGCGAGTCATTCATTCCCTGGCATTCTCATTGAGCTAGCTTTGCTTCAAAGAGGCTCGATAATAAGGAGAAGGGTTTGGGAAGTGCTTGAGATCGACCCTCCACTGGAGAAAAAAAAGAATAGTACTACTGATTAGCGTCTTGCTGGTGGATTAGAAGGCGCTCAATATGGACAGGCTTGTACATACAGTAGTGGTCTTGGAAAGGAATATAGAAATATACCGAATTTGACTTGGACCAGTTGCTTGAACCATTCCTCTAGCGATTGTGCCAAACAAATACTCTATCCGTATACCCTGGCCAGTGATTGAGTGCGGGGCTTTGTCCGGTGTATTTGGTCCATATATATGGTCCATCTACTGTACCTGTTTTGTTTGTTCGATCTTTTCCTATCCTCTTCGTGCTAGGATCTTTGAACATATGCACATACATAGCAGTTTGTCGATTGCAATACGAGCTACCTTACTAAATGCTCCATTACCTCGTGTCATAAACAAGCCTTCGGACTCTCCATATCGTCTATCTCCTCTTCACTATCAGATCTTTCGAGCTCAATGCATGGCTATGGACGTCGATACAAGACTTCCCCCCCCCCCCCCCCCCCCCCCCCGGATGGGTACATGTATCCTGTTGATTTTAGCCTAGCAAAGGATTGTCAGTTTCTAGGAACAAGGCGATCTTAAGCAGGTACTTATCCGAGACAAACGAAGGGGGGATGGAATTATATCAATCCTGGCAGGATAGAATCTCAGCTAGAGTCTCATGATTCTGATATACGATCTCTTCTAGTCATCGTCTAAATTTCGTCTTGTCGACAGGAGTTCCTAGAGTTCTGTTTCCAAATAGATCGTCGTCGTCATCTTTTCCGGACTTGAAGATTGAATGGGCTGCTGGACCCTAATAGCAGCAGGTTGCAGATACCCGTCTGGGTAGCGGGAAGATGCAATTCACCTAGATACAGGACTACCTCAGCAGCCATTATTCACTAACCTGGTCGGAATACACCGGTAAATACTCTCGCTTAGGATTTTGCCTAGTCAAGTGAAGAACCAAATCAGCAAGCAAGTGAATGTAGGTACCTAGGTAGGTAGGTTGGTAGGCGAGCTCGCAGCCCTGGTTATAAATACCCCGTCCTTCGTTCCAGACTGGACTTGCTTTCTCTTTCCTTCTCCTCTCCCATTTCCTGTGGACTTCTTATATATATAAATAAATATATATAAGTATATACTCCTCTCTTTTGCTCCCATATGCGGGTCATGTATTTTAATTTTGTTTGGATACTACCTGGTATCTGTCCTGATGATGTCTCTGGTCCTGTCTCACAAGGCTGCATGCTGTGTTATGGCGGGCATATATCAGTCTTGACACAACACACCTATACAGAGATCGCTCCTGCGAACTTGCTAGCTGCCAAAAGATCACAGCTAAGCAGACACAGCCGTGAATCTCTACGTGGGTACCAGTAAAACCCGACCCGTGTCATCACTGCCCTTGCAGCCAGGCCTGGCGACCTCAATGGATTTGTTCGGACTCGTCAACAAATATATCGAGAATCGCTTCGAATGCCTTCACAAACAAACCCGGCGCCATCTCCCATATGGTAGCCTTCAACGGCTTTTCCTAGGCGACCGTGGCATACCGGTCATGACAATCTCAGACTGCGACCCGAAAATGTCTTGGCTCCTTTTGGAAGCAGATATAATACCGAGAAAACGATCTATGATGTTCGAGCTGCTCTCAAATTACCTCGAAGTCTTCGATCTATACTCTAAGCGGAGTATTAGATGTGCACGCCTGCTGCGCAAAGTAAGTCTTCCACTTTAGTTATCTTGATTCCCTTTCAAACAGTGTCTAACCTTCTCTCAGACTCCAGCTGCAGGCAGTATATGGAGACATACTCGCATTCTGAGACGGTCAACATGGCCCTCATATTTCTCCGCGCATTGTCCGGGAGATCCAGCCACTAGATGAACCACCACCTTGCATTCAAGACAGAACTTTACAGTGGATGAAGAACGATGGATGTTTGTATTCCATCAAAGAATATCATAAACTGCTTCTGGTTCTGTGGACTGTGGCGCTGCCGGAGGTTCATTCCAACTACCTGCCTCGAAAGCAGCTTCGCATGATGTATCAAGGCCTTGTTACTGCTGCCCGTAACGAACCGATGACGGCATCAAATCATGCCAGCTTAAGGCAATCTGACGAATGACAATCTTCACAGATTCGTCGGCATTCAGTCAGGCTCAGAGGTTATCGAACATCACCAGTACCTTTCGGGTTCTGTGGCATGAAGCCAAGCTAGCCCGGACGTTACAGCCTGCTGAACTCAACCCGGTACCAAAGTATGGGCGAGCAGGGACCATATCAAATGGCATGAAAAAGAATTGCAGAATTACCTAAAGAGCATCCAATAAAAGGCCGTGATTACACCTCATCAGCGGAATCCCCCTCACATGCCCCTGGTCAACCAGCTCAAACCGGACACTTCGTTTTACGATCCCACGCTACCGAATAGGGACCACAGGTCTAACAGAGCTCCGGGAGACTTGAAGCCATCCTACAAATGGAGTCGGCACATGGCAGACCGAAAGGAGTTTCGACAAGGTCTGTCCCAACTGAATTACTACATGACTTGCACGGGACCAGATATGGCTACGTCTTGACGGCTCAAGAACTGTTTTCTAAACCTGTGGCAAGAAATGCTCCTCCTGCACCGCTTCAGGGGGGCGTCTCCTGCTGTCTCCGCCAACACTTCCTGGAGTTCAAAGGATCGATTTTACCTTCATGTTAAGAGAGGAAAACGCAGCTGCTGTTCGCAGACAAGTTGAAAATCTTCGCAACCGCATAGCTACCTACGGAAACGAGGATTCAAGAAGGGCAACGGCTCATACCATCAATGGTGCATACATACATTACCAACGTCGAGCAAACTTTACCCCGTCCAAGAACAGCCACTTGTCTCTGCTGTTTTTTTGGGAAGCGTTTTTGCAGCAGAGGGGACTCAATTTCGTCTGTGGAGACGGATCAACAGGACATATTATAATGTTCAGAAGCTATGCGGACGCCAACACATTCAAACTCCAGGGAAGGCACGTGTTGTTGGCGAGATCAAAACTCCATGGACTACATAGATACAGACGACTCACTCGAGCGAGTATGGTTAGTACCAAACGTCGCCGCTCTTTGAATGGCGAAGTGGCTACAGACCAAATCAGTAAGAGGCTCGACGCAAATGTCTCGTATTATGCCATGAATAGCACGAGATGAAACCTCCTCTATGTGGAATTCATGAGACACCAGCCAAAGGCGATGTCAACCGGCTGGACGGATACTGCAAGAGCCTGTTAGAAGGGCACTCCGTACGCTGCTTTCATTGACGCTCTCCTCTGAGTTGGTACAGTGCAAATGTGACATGGAATGTAGAAGGACCGGTAAGCCCCTTGGAGTGCAGCTTGCTTCCTTCTGGCAGCCTTGCTATCCAGCATGGTTACAATTTTGCTAATGTCTGTGGTATAGCATATTTCATTGCCTATCCTCCTCTTACTGTGAACATCATGAACCCTCATCCTACTTGTAATTAATAGAAGAGTCAGAGGAAAGGATTAGTTGCTGATTGTGATGCAGCTTGCCTTAGCAAGACCCCTTCTGTTGAGATCATATCTGTTCGCCGTGTCCTGTCCAGTTAACGCTGTGACCGAGCAACTGCTCTCGCAGCAGAGCTAAATGAACTCATTCTCGCACATAACATACTCGAGCACTGCATACATATAGGGAGGCATTGGTTTCATAACGAACTACGTCTTCCCGGTTTTCCTGAGACAGGACTTCTTCACGGGACTTTCCTCGACGGGAAATCGACGCTATTCTACTCGGATTCAATCCCGTATACAGCAGCATCTCACTTGGGAAGCGCGACTCCTGAAGTGACTGCGAAATATGCCACGAGAGTGATGACTGACAGGCAGAAACCTATGCTGAACCGCATCTTGGATCGTCTCTTGACTACATATGCTACCCGGGATGAAATCAAGCTTGTGCTACTTCTGGTGCTATGTTAGATTTTACAAGTACCGTGACCCAACGCAGAATGTTACTTTCTGCAGACCCAGGATGGCGGCCTCTACTACGTGAGGACAGATTGCATGGGTATACATCATCTTGAAGACCCATTGAGCAGCTCGTTGGCCTCAGACTTCACATTGCAGGACAGGATTTGCTGCAGTCACGTTTCACACAGCCTGATGATCAGGATCCTCTACCAAGACAGCTGTTATTGCCCTTTATTCCGTTCGCCACGCCCGTTTGATTCCGGCCACCATTCTTGCGTTCTTGTCGCATTAACGCTAGTCAGATTGGTGAGTGGCTTTGGCAAGATTTGTGGGAGCTGTGAGACTGGCCGGGAACCTGCCTGGCATTGGCTCTATTGGAAAGTCACATTTGCGACGAAGTGTTTGTAAGTAGATGAGGTGACACAACATGCATGCGTATATCCTACTTTTAGTGCTAAAATCTTAATTAATCCTGTGTACAAAGAACAGGGAAACTCGTAAGCTTATGCAGAACTCCATTTCATGAGGATCTTCCCAAAATGGTATCAATATCGATCAATCGTCAACTTTAAACACAGCTTTTGGCGCTATATCTGGTTTCTTTCATGCTCTCATCCGACGGACGGACCAACGCAGCGCATCCAGTAGCCAGTAGTTTAGACACGTACACTTACGAAAGAAGCTTGACATTGTGCTTGCTTTGTAGATAGAAGCATAACTAGCAGGTATCTTATTTTATATCATTCTAGAGTATTCGGCAATCTTGATTCGTGAAGATTTCAACAGGACTCTATGTACTCAAAGTACCCAGAACATCCAATGCATCGTTGTCGTCGCCATTGCCCTGCAAAAAGGGTCAGTTGATCGGAGCAGGCCGACAGGTTTATGCACACCCTGATTACCTGCTGCCAGCCTCTGGGAACAAAGGGAATCGCACTCGTCAAGCAGGTAGCTATCCGAGAAGACGAAGCGGAATCGACCCTTCCAGGATTTGGGCTTGGAATCGGACCAATTTCTCGTGATTCTGATCTTCTCTACCCATCGTCTTTAGTCTAGTCAAGCTAGGAGTCCTAATTCTCAGTCAGTCAAAATAGATCGTCTTGATCGTCTTCATCGACAGTCACTACTACGCAGGTCTTCCGGGGCAGTAACCCTGATAGCCCTATCTCCGGAGATCTCCCAGTCACTGTCACCGTCAAGTCCACTGACATATTCACCCGTTTCCTGCACCAGCAGCTGTAACTATCCCTATGCAGGTGGATGATTTAATCCTTTTCTGGCCTCGCTTAGGAAGCGAAGCGAACGGGTAAGTGAATGAAGCAGGGCCAGTCTGGTTATAAATATCCCCTTCCGCCCCCGCTACTCTCTCAACATTTTCTTTCTTCCTCTATCCTGTACCAGTCTTGCTTATATACATTCTTTCTATATACATACTCTTTATCCTATATGTACACACCAAGGGCCTCAACTCATCTGACCACAAGCCCTGCCTTGGAGATTCAACCCTGATGCAATCTTCTCCTTTTCACTGGTCCCACCTCGAAAGATTGTCAGCACTATATCTGCCTCCTCGTTTATAAATCTTTGATGGCACTCCTTCCTTTTCAACGTGACGGACCTTCATGTATCTTCACATCGACATCGTCCGAGCATCCTGCACTTCGAATCCGTTACAAAAGCCGTGCTTCTCCCTGTCGTCTTCAAGTTGGTTCATCTCATTCTCCATGCACCAGCTTTCTCTGACACTCAGACACTAATGCAGAGAATGGGCACAGATTGGAGGATCGACTTCCGAATGGCTTGATGAATCTTAGGACAGAGGCGGTTGCGGCATTGATGTCCATTGACAAAGCATACGGTATGTACATTACTTACCAGCATCTGTCAAGCTTCCCATCTTCATCTTCCAAGCTAATCGAAAGGTGTCTGCAGAACAACGCAGGTTATGCACTCTTCCAACGAATGGCTTCGTCTTTTTTAACCATTTTTGCGAGGGTTGCAGAGAACCCAACTGCTCGGACTCCAAAGCAAGTCTATCCCCGTTCAGCAATCTTTCCCCCTCTCGGGTTGGGAGATTGCGATATCATCATCTCATCAGCAAGTCAATGATTTCGGCGGATTATGCTGCATGCTTCTTCCACCAGGTTCGCAGGTATGCTGCGAGAGCAAGCTGTCTGGCCCGCAGAGTCGTTTCGACATGCAATGGACTCTGCGCCAGGGAGGAACCGAAACAAAACTCGCCATTCTTGAAGCAAAGAATACCAGAGTGATGCATTTTTCAGACTTCAATCCAGCAGAAGTCACCGAGGTAAATGCAGCAAGAAAGTTGGAAAAGGCCATGGACAATGGAACCCTCATATCGCTTGTTACCAATGCGGTGCGTCTGTCGCAACAAGCCAAAAAATACTCAAAACGTGCAGCGACGTCGCCATCTTTGGTTGGTGCTGAAACCTAATTATTTCGCTCCAGCGCTGTAGACTGACTTCGTTTTCTTCCGCAAGGGTCTCGTCATTGACGTCTCTCACGTCGGGTGTTTGTTCGAGCTCTCCTCAACGTCAGGCTGGGCCCAGTGGGCCAGAAGCAGCATATCTTTTATTTCATTTTGTTGGTCCTGTCCGTTCATATGTACTCTGGCGGAATATCTCGGATGAACCTTAACGGACATCAACCGACATCAAGTGCAGCAGGACTGGGATCGTGCAACACCTATACCGGATGCATTACGGTATTTGTACCGTCAACGAGATTCGTCGAGAGAGAAGTGTCCAACAACATTCGAACAGACCATATTCCTCCAGGAAAACGGGCGCCATGGTGCTCAAAAATCATCATGCATGACACATTCGAACGTCCTGATCGTGTCCATCATCGTTGTCAACAATATGCCCGTGATGGAAAACACATCCCGGATAGCAAGGACATGAAAGCACTGTGGGAGAATGAGAACGGGTTTGTGTTCTTCAACCATTTCGTCGGACTTTCAGACAGCCCCTCTGAGGAGACAATCAACAAGGCATACGTCCGCGGTGCAGCACTATTTCCGCATCTGGGGTTCAACGGCTGCGACAGAATCTCCTACTTCGTTGTCCAGGTCATGAATCGGCGTGACGACAGCATAGTCAGAGAATGAAGCTCGATGATCGCTCATGTCGGCCACACATCTTCTTCAGAAATCTCCCAATCATATGACATTGTGGAATACAGGCGGGACACTTGACTCTGTCTGAGTACGACATGGTAAGATATTTTAATAATTTCATCCAATTTTACTATGGGGAGGTGTTCTGCCGTATACCAAACGTCAACCATCCTCAAAGTCTGCTCGCCCACTCGTATCGGAGATATTAGAATCTCGACCTATTATCCAGCGACAAAGTCTGGAAATTCTCTTAAAATGAACATCCAACAGCAAGCCCTGACCATTTGGTCAAGGGTCAGAGACAGTTGGATCCCATAATAACGATCTTGAGGACGACGAATTCGATGCCCCTAAAACCTCCCTGGCCAGATTTTCTCTCGTGACAGCTTTTCGAGCATGCTGAAGACGATGAGCACATTTCTTCGATTACGAGCAAATCAACAATTCGCCACCCCTATCCAGTTTCATTCCACGGTTGTTGGCCATGGTTCCAGGGTGTTCGCCAATCCTCGCCTATGCACATCGACGAACAAATCCAGCCAGCAAACAGACCCCTTTCGCCTATATGAAAACCGGCCACAACTAGGATTGTTTCCAATTTCTTCGACGTCTTTATCTCACTCCTTCGTCGCCTATTTCTGTCGATATATTCTACTGTTCTATATATATATGCCACGCTAACGTGCGGCATGGATTCATGAGCACTTACAACCAGACCATGTTCTTCGAACAAGAACCGCATCCACAGACTCCAGGAACATACGTCTTGTAGTATTGCCCCGTGATTCGTCACAATACTGTGGCACGAGCGATGGAGTTGGGTTGGACAGTTACCGATTCAATCAGGAATGATTGTACATTGGACACACGGCAAACAGTATGCGATCCGAAACATTTCGATTACGATGACATGCCCGAGACCGGAGCTGGAAACAATGGACGCACTGGTGAATTCTGGGTAGAAGATGGGAGTTCATTATCCTGTCGAATGATAGTGTCTCTCTTTGCCACGGACAACAGCCTCATAGTTCCCCAGAGCGAAGTTCTTCAGTCATTGAAGTGACTGGGAAATCCCGGCGTTTGTCAATTAGGTGAGTTGTTCCTCGAGTTAGCATTTCTAGTGCAATCTTTCACAGCAATTGACTGCTTCAAGAACAATTTACTACTTTGAACAACCTCGCTTTCCATCCTCAAGATGTCGTCAAAACTGAAGCCTGAGCAGAAGCACCTCATCTGGTCACCTTTACCAGTCCTCCACAACTGAAGGCATTAGGTGACCATCAAAAGCAAAGAAGATCATCAGTCGAACTTTTCGCCAACACGCCATGCATCGCGCGTGTCGAGTACCTGACCGAAGGAGTCGTGACTCCGCAAGCATTTCTGACAATGCACACGTATGGGCCATGGAGCAACAAAAGAGCCGATGCCATGAAACATCTTGCACAAATAATCGTCGCCGTTACTCTAGTAGCGAGCCACAAGGCGTGAAGAGCTGATTGATAGTGTGTCGCATTTTCTGAGAGCTCGTTCTTGATCCTGTTGCCAGTGTGTCGAACTCAATCGAAACATGAAATCATTGCGACTGCCCTGCGAGTGGAGAATCCTTCCCAGTCGGTTGACTGCTCGGCTTACACTTCAGCCAGGAAGTAAGTAATTAAATCGCAGCTTCTACTTTGCCAGCATAACTAACCGCTGGTCTTGCAGTCGCCGTCTGTCAATCTGCCGTTCTCGCGATACCGAAATGCTAGGATATCGCTCAGTCTCGGACACAACAAATCCATAAATGTATTCGGTTTCAATGATTGTTCAACCAACCTCGAGCATTAGAATGGGTTCCAGTGGGAAAAGGAGTCCAGGATGATACCGACATGGAGTCACCAGCAACTCCGGCCTACTGTTTGTGTCTGACAGTCAGAGAAAAAGCCACTTCGCGGAACAGCTCTGCATCACTTATACGCACAAAGCAAGCGGATTCCCATCCGTGACGAACAACATCGGATGCACGGTGCGTTGGTTCCCCGATACCACATATCATGCAGTATGGCTAATGTTGCACAATAGGGATCGCAAGTTCTCTTCTCTTTCTATCTTCGACAATCATGGATTCTGATCGCCGTAAGTCATCAGCAATGCATGCATGTTCACTGCTAATCATGATCTAGTCCGTCTCAATAAGACTCCCTCTGTGGAGTTCGTGTCCTCCCGCCCGATTCCGAAGGACGAAAAAAAAAGATCGCATCATCGCTCTTACGACCCGCCTGAATGATCTTCTTGATGAGCAGAGCAAAATCCTTTCTCGAGCCCTCAAGGCTTCCTGTGAGATGGAGACGACGGCACCAATCAACATGTGGAACAACGGACACTGCACAGGTTTTCTTTGCAGTTTCAGTGCTCTATGCTTCCTCGGGTCCTTTCGCAACAAGTGATGCTGCCAGCTCCAGGCTATGGCACAGCAGAAGGGACGAGACATCACAACAAGAGCCTACGAGCAGACAGGCCACTGATATACTTCAACCACTATATACCTCTGTGATTACCTCGCCCCGTACACGTCAATTATCGGACCCAGTGGGATCGGAAAAGCTTCTTGGTATATACAAAAGCTAGCGCATCGAGATCTTGCATACGTTGTTTCGCAAGAAGCCAAAGTGAGACGTTGAGGAACAGGAATTTCGGAATTTCCAATGCTGCCTGTAGCTATGTCAATGAGAGGCAATTCGTGATGCTCCACACCCGACAAGGCATTCGATTTGCTAAAGCATTTAATGCTCTAAATGACGGTGCAGCAGAGCAAGGTCCTACTATATACAGACCCGGTGGCGGGATCCGAACTGGTCAGGAAGAACTTCACCTCGACTCCATTGCAGGCGAAGATGTCAAACTCTTGAACCAAACGCATTGATTCCAATCGTCCTCTTGAAACAACACCACAAGATCATGGGCACCATACGGTTCGGAGACAGACATCAGCTTTCTCCGTTGTTCTGTCTGCAACCAGTCCCTGCGACTAGCATGCAGCCAGTTGAACCGATCATTCGATCGGTTCCTGCGAGTTACACCGCCAGCAGTGTCGCTCAATATGCAGCATGTTATATACTCTCAGCAGAAACATGGTGAACTTCCAAGAGCCGTCGTATACAGAAACGCACTCGAATCCTTTGAATGGCCGTATTGAATTCCTGTGGAGAATCTGGAGAAGCATTGGACGATCATTTGCAATGACGAGAGGAGAAAGATTACAGAGATCGTGTGTGTAATCAATGCGGAATCAAGAGCAACCATGAGCGAGATCTGTTTCGTTTCGTCGAGCGGGTCTGCAACGCTGTGGGCACTTTCTGCACAGTCTATATCAAGGACTGAATGTCCAATTCGGGGACAGTCAGCCCACTATCTGTCCATTGGATCCTTGCGAGGATACTTATCCACTTGGAGATGGCCAGCGAGTCCCGACAACCTCTTAGAGAGGTATATGATTAATCCCAGCGAAAGTGTAAGAATGATTGTCCATTTTGTCTCCTTTAAGACTTGCCAATTTTTTTTTATCAATGATTCTAGCAAGTTGATATCATTGGTTTCGATTCCGCACTTCTCAAATCGACTTGATGATGATTCGCGAAGTCGCTGCGTCAACGATGACTAAAGCCATGTCGACAGCAGAGTACGCTGAAGCTATCGGAGCTTGTTGTATCCAAGGAAATCCGTTACACAGTCAGATATTCAGCGACGACTATCTTTCTGACCAGTCTTACTCCAAATCCGCTGCAGCAAGTCTACTACATCTCGCGAGGGCTCTATTGTCGAAGACACTATTCTGTTTCAAAAAGGTCGAATATCTCTTCAGATTTCATTTGAGTGCCTGTACAGATCCCAACCTATTCTCTCAGTCAAGCAGACAAGTGAGGAGTTGGTCGAGCAGCGACACGTACAGCCCGATCCTGGATCCGGTGTCCAGGATCGAGCAGCAAGCACCGGCCCGTGACGAGCAGGTACAACTTCCGCCAAAATATCCTCACCACAGGCAAGTTGTCAGCATCCAACAGGTGCTGGAAGAAGTCACCATGGACTGGGTAGTGAACTACTACGAGTTCAAAGATGATGCACTTTCGCCCGACCTCTTGCTCTATCGTGAAGTCGACGAACGGCATGAGCGATGCCTGCATAGAAGGACATTACAGCATTGTGTCAGGCGGAATCCCTGGAAGTTCTGATTCAATATAGATGTCATCCCCGATGCACAGTCAATCCCATTAAGACTACAATATCGAACCGTGGGCAGGCAAACCCGCGTACTTGGGCG
The DNA here is from genome assembly GCF_041956645.1 of Rasamsonia byssochlamydoides. Classification (NCBI taxonomy): domain Eukaryota; kingdom Fungi; phylum Ascomycota; class Eurotiomycetes; order Eurotiales; family Trichocomaceae; genus Rasamsonia; species Rasamsonia byssochlamydoides. Next base: position 25,385 of record NW_027192447.1, on the reverse strand, counting down.
TATGTACCTATGGACACCTGAGTCGTCTCTCTGACCTTGATACCTGAGTTTTTACTGTGTGGCTCGTCAAAACTCCACAGGAAGAGCTGTATCATCGCGAGAAATGCATCATATGGTGCACCAATCCCGCTCAGCAGTCCTTCATTGGCACTGCAGAGAACCTCTCTGCCTTGTCGACATGAATGGCCAACTTCTCTTCCATTTCTTCTCTTACGGGTATGATAATCAGACTGATTACGAGCTCAAGATTCTTGACTTGGCCTACACCGATGCTGTGGAGGAGCAGGGTCGTGAGTACTAAAGGCGTACAATACTGCCAGGTGGTCCAGCTCGACGTATCTGGCTGCGTCTGATTCGCCTTCTCGCTTTCGGTCTTTCTTGCTTTCTTTTTTCTTGTGCCTGCTTTGGCTGAGGTTTTCTCACTGGATGCAGAGGTCTTCCATGCAGACATCGACATGGTAGAGCGGCAGAAGTTGGTCAAGCACTTTATTACCTCTCCTGATCGGACATGGTCCTTATCTGTTCACACCACGTCATATCAGCCGGCAGCAACCTGCAGAATCTACGCCGCAACATTCACCTTTTTGACATGTCAAGATGGCAACGGCAACCAGCACCTGCACTGAACGGTAAATCACTACAATGAGTGAACAGATCATTATGCAGGCGATTAGATTAGCCAGACGATGACAAACCCTCCATGGTCCTTCCCGTGCCAGACATTATAAATGACTTCAGCATCCACTCAGTTCAAGGTGCACAGTGAATCGAGCGATTCTGCCATGGGAGGCATTAGGGAACGAAAGTTAGGGGATCAAAGACGATCACATACCGTCGGGGGTTGCCCTTAAGGAACTACCTGCTAATCAATCGAGCAGGACAGGTAATTCGATACATGGATGACTGCCAGACCCTGTACGGGTTCCTGACCACGTATGAGGAGACGATATTCCTGAGAAGTACTGGACTGGGCTATGAAGCTTGAACAGTCACAGCCCACGTCCTCAGTGACCAAACCAAAGCTTCTGAGAAAAAAAAAATGATCAAAAGAGGTCCGAAAATGAGATCCAGGTTGCTCACATAATTAATTCTCTTCTGTTACGCAAATTTCGAGGATGGAGATGTTCGATTCCCAAGTGGCATTGTTGAAAAGGGGGTGTATGCTAACTCTTAGACCCCATGTAAATAAAATCTGCTTCGGAAATGTAGACGAGGCCTCTACCGATGTTTTTTTTTTCCTGAAGTTGAAAAAAAAAATCTTGAATGCTTCTAATATCAACGATCCCTCGAACGCGATGACACTGACTTCTGCTGTCCATCACTCGTTTGGCAAATTACGACTAGCATTCCAGGACACGGTATGTATTCAATAATATATATTCCTACAGTACTTATATGTAAAGGATCGAGCATGCCACAAAAAATGAGCTGCCCAGTTCCTTGTCTGCAAGGCTATTTTATTGATCATGAGTGGGTATTCTCAATTCTTCATATATATAGTCTTGCGTGACTTTGCAGATATTTTATTTACTAGTTTTATAAATGATTTACTTAATCAACTTTACAAACATTTTGCTAATCATCATGATAGTGACTACCACACTGCTACCAGAACCCCAACACCAGCAATGACACACCTTCACCATTCGATGACAACGACGCAGTGGAAAAAATCGCGTCATCAATGGAAGAATCACCAAGCAGAAGTACATTAGGCAAAGCCAGCTTAAGCAGCGTTGTCTCCAGCGAGACAACTTTCGCTGCCTGGCGACAGGTATCATTGATTCATGCCGCTCAAAAAAAAAATCGAGACATCGATCGAAATGCTCCGTCAGGGTTCGGAAGGGTACATACAGGGGAAAATCAGGGGTAGTCGATAGATATCATGCCTGTGCAGTGGATATACATTGGAGGATTCAAATTCATGTAACCCTGATTCATGTAATAACATCGTGTATTCATTCATAACTCCGCTCTGCTCTGATGTATGTAATTAATAATAATAATTTGAATCAGATCTCACTTTATCTCGCTATTTCTCTCTCTCTCTCTCTCTCTCAATCGGATACTGATCAACTTGTCAATGATCCTTCTATTCAAAGTCTCAAAACATGGTTATTGAATGAATGCATGTGCATACATACGGATGTTGCAATGGACTGGCCTGTTATCATCAGAGCAGGTATGTACAGCATACCCAATCTGTCGAAAAGATTAGTATTTAGTATTACTTAGTTCTATAAGTTCATGCTATCAACAAATGCATTTCATTCATTCACATGGCCGCGCCAGGTTATATCCTTTTCCTCTTCCTCATATAACAGTTGATTTCATCATCAAGCAGACCATTTCGAATCGAAATCTTCAAGCAGGTAATTCTTGCGGCTCTCGCTCTGTCGGCAGTTCCGCGCGTGGCCACTCGTGGTCCCCAACAGGCCCAGGTTTGTCTTTCCCCTGCTTTCTCTCAGCGAGCGAGTCTGGAGCTTCTGCAATGAATTCCTCTGGCGCTTCTGCGATATCAGGTGGCACGATGTCGCCGTCATCCACGCTGTCATCGCCGCCGACACGATGATGTTTCTGTTTTCGGTGGCGGAAGAGCAGAAGGGCGAGAATTGTGAGGAGGATAATGACACCGGCAGCGACTCCGACGCCTATCCCGGCCTTTATTCCTGACGACAGGCCAGAAGTGTTCTTCAGGACTGTGGTGGGGGAAGGTGTTGCTGTTGTCGTCGTTGCTGGTGCTGGTGCTGAAGATGCAGATGATGTGACGAGCGAACTACTCGCAGAGGCTGTGACGGTGGCAGTCCCATTACTCGTCGAAGTAGGAGCCGAAGATTCACTTGGAGTCGATTCTATGACCGAAAACTGCCCCGAGGTAGTCCCTTCACCACCGCCGACTGCGTCGAGAACAATCTCATATCCAGATCCATCAGGCACGAGTCCCTGGATTGGCGGGACGGCATAGGAACCAAGCGAGACAGAGACATTGATGGCCAGTTCCCGACTGAACTGGGTCGTTTCCTCACCGATAAAGATTTCAACTGTGCTGGGGTCACCTGCGCCAGAGGTCCAGGTGATGGTGAAGCCTTGAGAGGCGTCGACCACGTCGCCTGCTTTGGGAGATGTCACCTGCATCCTAGACGAGCCGAGTCAGTTGAAAGGAGCTTGCTGTGTTGCCAGTATGTATGAGTGACTCACCTTCTCCCAGGCTGATTAGGCTGGTAACAGCCAGTATAGATATGATTATCGGGAACATGGCATCTCTAACAGTATACAGACGGGAAACAGCAAGGAACGACATTTATGCAGCGGTGAACAACTCGCTGCTGCTGCTCAGGCAGACCATCATGGATAATAATATATTCGATTCCTCTTTTTAGGCCCAAATGGTCTGATCAGACCAGTTCTGCGGTGTCCATTAGAAATAGATCGACCAGCGCATTTGCTCCATGATTCGACGGTCAAACGTCGTGATTTGCTGGCTGTGCGGCGCAGCAACTGGGTCGTTAGCAAACTCAGCCCTGCAGCTGAAAACAAATCAAGCTATGACTGGTCCAGTCGTCTGTCTACCCCTCGAACAGGATATGGATGGATATCGTTGCTCTTAGTACTCCGCACGGACTGTGGAGTATAAGGAGTCCAGCAAATCGATCCAGACACTTGTCCCAGAATATGATTTCTTTTATCTGCGATTTCCTTGGTTGATATTTATAGTCTTGTCTTGTTCATGAGTCATGATAAGATAAGTATTTTGTATTTTTAACTGTAAGTGTCCAAGAATGCTACCTTTGACGGAGAGTTTACTCCGTATTATACTCTCCAATGTAGGGCAGGTTACAGTACAGAGGACTACTGTAGCTTATAGCGTTCTGAAGAAACTGAAAGCAACTCCCTAAATATTTTTTGGCCCAATTTTCCACGGAACTGGTTAGGTACTATAAATCTCATTTAAATTTCGTATTAATTAGCAGTTAATATTATTGCTAAAATGTTTTTCTTTTTTAAATTACATTATACTAAGAGCTTTAAATTTATAATTTAATTCTCCCTTTTTACGGAATTGAAAACAAGTTACAAAAACTGTATATATATATACACTCTCTGTACAAGTGTTGAACGATTATTTACTTTGAAAATTTATATATAAAGCCTATGCAAAATTTAAATATAAGAGTGGGAATATCTAAACATTATTATTCTGAAAAAAAAATAAGAAAAAAGAAAAAAAAACTAAATCTGACATGCTATTATGGAAGTGAATAGTAGAATCTGAATAAAATATATAAAAGGAAGATTGAGGAAAAAAAAGAAAATATTAAAAAATACTTGAAATTTTTAAAAACGCATTGAGGAAATTAATAAAATTAAAAAATTAAACTTCTTAATAAGAAGCCCCTGCCTGGAATCGAACCAGGATTATCGGAACACCAATGTGACATCAGAATCCGATGTGATAACCATTACACTACAGAGGCGTTTATTGAAACTTTTCTGTAATTTTTCTCCTCATATCCACCTTCACGTTATTTAAAAAATAAAAAAATAGGAAGCCCCTATTGAATTCTTTACTTATCTGTCTTGAAAATTTTTGAAAAAATATTGAAAAAGTATCAAGATAAAAAATAAGAAAAAATTTAAATAGTGAAACTTCAAATTATTTCATATGTCTACTCTTATTAGAGGCAATAACTTACTTAATACTTATACTAGTGCTTAAGAAAAATTAATGTACATGATCATCTATTAAAAATTAAAAAATCTATTTTTATAAAGATGGATTGATCGTATATTGTTTCGTTGAGAAATGTTTATTCTCCATTTTTTCTTTTTCTTTTTTTATTATTTACGTGCTCGGAAACTTTTGACTGTACAGAGTATTACTCCGCTAAACCAGCTCCCGGATCCCTGCCTAGGTCCGTCCCCAGGTACGACACGACAGCTCTCCCGAATTATTATTGTTGTTATTGCAAGCTTAGCTCATCTTGCATACATCATAGCCTGCTCACGTTACCCAATTCACTAAGTGTATGATGGCAGCAACTGCTGCAGCTGCAGCGCTGACGCTTCGAGGCCCTCTGCGGCGATATCCCCGATCCATATCATCGCTATCTCTATCACATCCCCTCACAGCCCGTCATCTGCCAATTACAATCATACCATCCAACCGAAGATCCCTCTCCAGCACCTCCCCAATGGCGATAGCGATGGCGGAGGCGGACACAAAGACAGAGAAAGAGCCCGTTTTCGCTCCCGGAGTCGATCGGAACCAGCTCCTCACGCCGACGCAGGCCCTGCTCGAACAGGGCCAATGGACGCTAGACGAGGAGCGCATGGGCGTGACGAAGACGTTCTATTTCAAGACTTATACTAAGTGTCTGGTTGGTGGCCCAGTTGCCAGGTTTACATACAATTGCATGGATAGACTGGACTGGACTGGATCAGATGGTGGATTCTGAATTGAATTTCCGCTGACGATTTTTGTTTGTGTTGTCCGTGTATACAGGACTTTGCGCAGATCATCGGCATCCGAAGCAAATCGAAGAATCATCACTCGACTATGACGATCGTAAGTCGTCCTTTCGTTCGTTTCATTTCCTCTCGTCAATGACAGCGCACCATTCCGCGATGATCCGTCCGCTCAACTTCATCAACACTGATTGACAACAATTCGATGAATAGAAAGCAGGCTCCGTCCAAGTCCACTGGACAACGCACCACCCTCGTGGCCTCACAGACAAGGACATCTACATGGCGCAGTACTGCGACGAGCAGGCGCGGCTGATCGGCACGGTGGACAGGAGCGAGGCGAACAAGTGTGGCCCGCCGAGCAACAAGGGGAAGAAAGAAGAAGGTGGTGCGGGGGGTTTGTGATATGACATGATATATTGTATTACATGTCCGGGTGCGAATGAGGGAAATGGAGGGATGCAGACGGATACGGATACGTCCGATCCAATTCCGTGGTCGATCAGTCGCAGTCTCAGTCGCAATAATCGATCGCGTCGATTGATCGACGATGACGATGTTTAGTGGATTCCACACACACACACACACCCACACATACACATCCACACACACACAGAGAGAGAGAGAGAGAGAAATACAAAAGGACAGACAGACAGTGTTGGGTTTGGTTGGCACGCCGCGCACAGCATATGCTTTTATGGCTGATGACACGGCACAGTCTACCCGATGGAAGATTCTCATAGACGGAAGACTTTACGCCCTCTCTCTCTGTCCTCTCTCTCCATCGATCGATATCAGCTTGCCCGACTGAAGTTGGGACGGACGCTCAATCGCGTCTCGTCATGGCATAACTGAGCTGAAGCGCATGCATCCATTGCCATTTGCTCAGTCAATATTCTTACCTTACCTTACTAGACGAGACGAACGAAAGGCAGAGAGTGCAATACCAATACCAATACCAATACCAATATACACCATGGTTGACTTGACACCCTCTTGATTCAGTGTGCTCAATATGATATGATCCAATATGATATGATACCAGCAACTGGTTGGATTGAGAGGTCCTTGGATCCTTTTCCATCGATCGATTGATCGCGGACTCTCATCTCCTCTCATCAACTGACGACAAGCACTCCGTGCACTGACTGACCTCATCATATCTGATGATGAAATAAAATAAATTTAGCAGTCAGATTCGTCTTCACTGGATCTATGCTAGATGTAATCACAGATGGTGTGCTGGAGACTGGCTGTGAACAGGGCATTTACTCGTTCACTAGACTTCATGACATACTAGCGACAAGATAGGCGCAAGCTTGTGGCCTGACTGCTGTGACCGCGGACCTGATTTGCCTCGTTCAAGTATGTACATACGTTGAATTATGCCTTCTATGTCATAGTTATAGCTGTTACTTATAGCTAGTCTGATCTGATGCTACTGCCTGCTGACATCAGGCAAAGGCAGGCACTTTGTAGCCTCGAAAGCGACAGACCAATTCCTGGATCTGATCGGGTAATCATATTTGGATATAAAATCTAAAGACCTATCGCAACGACACTTTCAGTGAGAAATCGACGATAGGCGTCCCCTGGTGAATGGAGCTGGTCGAGAGGATATCGACGTCCTCGCACGCATAAGCCGCCGCATTGCTCTCGGTCAACCCCCCACTGACCTCAATCAGGAACGTCCCTGGCGGCTTGCCCTTGGCCGCCCATTCCGTCTTGAGCTGCTTCGCGGCGGCGCGGACTCCTTCAGCCGTGAAGTTGTCCAGCATGATGACGTCGGCGCCCGCGGAGATGGCGGCATTCGCCTCCTCGATGCTGCGCACCTCGACTTCGACTTTGGTCGCGAACCCGCCGGCGGCCCGGGCGGCTTGCACGGCCATCGGGATGGCGGCCGCGATCGATTCGGGCGTCTGGCTGGTGCCGCTCAGCGCGGCGTTCTTGTTCGCGCACGCCCAGACGTGGTTGTCCTTGAGCATCGTCATCGAGCTGAGATCGTGTCGGTGGGGGTCAGCGCCGCCGACGAGGATGCCGTATTTTTCGACCACGCGGAAGCCCGGCGTCGTCTTGCGTGTGCCTGCCAGGGTACCTTTCCAGCCGTGGGAGCGGAGGGCCTTGACGAGAGACGAGCTCCTAGACGAGTTAGAAGATGAAATAAGAAGTAATCTTCTAGCAATTAAAGATAAAGACCAGAAAGTTTTCACCTACTTCGTTGCAATCCCCGAACATCGCGCCAGAATATTCAGGGCCACCCTCTCACCAAGGAGGATCTTCCGGATGGGACCGCGGACAGTGGCGCAGTGTTTGATGGGTTCGATGGTCTCGCCCTCCTTCACATGCCATTCAACGCTGATAGAGGTTAGCGATGAAAATGAAGATATTAGACGGCAGGTCACGGGACTCACGTGCAGCCCAGCTGGGCGAAGACTTCGTTGAAAAAGGGAACGCCGGCCACCACGCCCTGCACTGGTCAGCGAGTCGAATAGGCTGTCATTCAGAATGGTGACGGGCATATATAATTGTAGAACGAAACAAAATACAGTATAAAGTCAATCTCGACCATGGCGAAAATCATCAATCAACGGCCAGAATGATATCCATGGTATGACAGCACAACAATACTCTTTCCATTCAATCTCTCTTCTGCCATGGGAATATGTAGTCAAGACAAACCTTACTCTTCCCCAGCAGTCGAGCCTCCCCCTCCGACTCGCCCACGACAAAGCCGCCGTAGTCGAAGCTGGGACAGTCCTCCTCCAGCCAGGAAGCGATCAAGCGCTTGTACGTAAGCGGCAACAGGTGCGCCAGATCCCCATGGGCGGACGCCATAGCTGTACTAGTGTGTTATCTGTATCGATCGTATCTTATCGTCTGTATTATTGTTGTTATGTACGGATGAACAGACTGACGTGCAGGTCGGACGATGTTGCTAAAACGGGAAAGATCGGAAGGATGGGGAAGAAGAATGAAAATAAGAACCTGGGGATACCAGCCAGACTACCGATTATCTAGCCCAACTTCTAGAACGTTGGTTGGAGAGAACGAGATGGGGCTGGCTACTGCTATCCTTGCTGAAAATGATTATTGATTGAATAAACTCAATAATAAGAAAGACCTGCAGAATTCTGATGCAGGAACAGTGAAAGTCCAGTGAGGGGCAAGATTCGATGCATTTGGAGATACCCGCGGGGCGGGGAAAAACCGGAGTCGGAAAAAAAAATTCAGTCTCAAACAACACCAGCACGAGGACTCGGCAGGCCAGTGCCGTTCACCCTCGGGGTCGGGTGCCGACTGAGCCAATTCAGGCCGATCTGCCGAGTCATGACAGAGTAGAATCAATCAGCTTCCACATTGAAACTGGGCAGGTAGATCGTGACTGGAGAGACGATTCTCAGGCGTTGTGAATACCTTACTACGTACATAGCCTAGGGCTATACAGATTTCACTGCATAAGGAGAATAAAGTTTATAGATCGAAAGTACCTGGCTTTCGAATAATGAAGTAACGCAAAGATGTCTTCTTCTTGTGATAATATTCGTCGATATGCTGTTGAAAGCGTTGAGCAGGCCTAGATGACTGGCCAACAGTAATAAAGAGGTATCCTATCATTAGTTAAAACATAGTACTCTGGACAGAGTACTGTTAACGATTTCTGCGGATAAGAGGCCAATCAGTTAGCGGCGTCAAACATAAATCGGGCCAAGGTGAGCATCACCTGGCAAATAACTATGATAGAGGTTTTTCTCCACATGAGGAGAAAAAGAAATCAACTTTTACAGGGCCTTTCTTCTAGACAAAGAAGAAACGAAATAAAGAATGATATTTCGCATCGATCGAAAATACGAGTGCGACGCCTTACCCTTGGCCACTCGCGCTGCAATCGATGTTAGACTGAAAAAATCACATGAGATATATGTGATTACCTAATACTAGTTTCTGTCCAAAAGTAGTATAGGCTTCCCGCACCGAGGAACATCAAATTTATTCCCCCTACAAAGGCTATATATAACATGAACCAAGTACGGAGTATTTTATAGCCTTCTTAAGAACTGTAATATATGTCAAAATAATAATAATATTTAAAAAGAGGGCTTCGATATCTTCTAAATATTAATAGGCTCTTTTGAATAATACTTTTAATTTTAAATTAACGGTAAAATGAATGAGTTATTGGTTCCAAACAATAGACTGTACTCCCTCCGTATGGGTTGATTCGTTCATGAGATATGCTTAGTCATCAGACTAAAGTGGTATTTTGCTCCGAAATGCCTTCTCTTGTCTGAGGGGACTGAGGTATGTAACTTAGTCAGCTTCTGGTGCTGCTTTAACTTTTATGACAGAATTGTTCTGATAGATACAATACAATACGATTCTTGAAACAAACATTGTAATTTTTCGAGTATTTTATCTTAGGGTTATAATACATTGGTGCCGCCTGTTTACTAGAAAATCGCATCCTCGGATTCGTATCTCGAAACGAAGCAAGCTGACGGAGCTGAGACTACTTGATACTCCTTAGGGAATAGTTGCAGCAAGCAAGCACATTTATTTATATCCTTCCATTAGGATCACAGCAATGAATGGCCCTTTCATTTCATTTCTCAGGTCTGCAGATGCAGATGCAGATGCACTGCCGCAGAGCTTTTCTCTATATCGTAGAGTCGAAGTAGACTAAAGTATACCAATAACTGTTGGTTGGTCTAGCGGAATCCACCTTCGTTCTCGTTCTCGTTCTCGTTTAACTAGGCACCAATATTTCTTTGACAAGTGGACTCCGTAGTAAGCTCAGCACAACGTATCGCGAGTCAATAATGTCTCGTTGGGTCAACCTTATTTAAGGCATGCACAAGTCTCTTACTGCGCCATGAACCAGCTAAGAATAAGAACAAAAACACCCAACTAGCTATAGCTAGCTACCTACCTCACCGGTAAAGGAGGCTGAGATGAACACGCAATTCATTGCAGGAGAGGGATTTACTGGAATCTTGCATGCAGATGGGGCTATAGAAAGAAGAATAAGGTACTCCGTATGACTATTGTTGTTATGGTCACAGTCACCATGATCCATCCGTATTGACTATTACAGAGTACGGAGAACATACATACGCTATTTCTTCCCTCCAATCGCATGGACGACAATACGAACGAAGCAATCAGAGCAGGATTTCGATCTATGTGAAGCTGCCTAGTTACTTACCTAACCTACTCTGTACTGTACATTACCTAGGTAATACAGAGAGTACTGTCGACTCGACTGGCGGAATTCGGACGGATGAAATCCTCCGTGTCCGGGCCTGCTTACGCACAAAAATATGCGGGATTAATAATTATAATTTGGTGATTTATTCTATTTCCCTCGTGTTCTGCGTGTTTCTAGACTTTGTTTACTCCGTAGACTGTAATTAAGTACGGAGTATACTACATACTACGGAGTATTGTTGTTGATCATCATCGATGGAATACCAGTAACCGTGGTTCATACTGTTTACCTAGGCATACAGTACTTTACTAGGTATCTACTGAAGTTGACTGATTAATATTGATACTGCTAATTATTATAATACTTCTATATCCATTCGATTCGATATAATAATATACTATGTGTATCTCCGTATATCTCCGCATGTCTGTACTACAGTACATAAATCAGTTTGGGGTAGTGCCGCGTTGCGTATCATACTACGTACCTACTTCAATAATAAATTCCAGTTGGATTTATTACAATAAAAACTAGTGAATGAGTAAGTAAGCAGTCATCATATGACCTGATCGGAAGTATATATTACGGCCCTCCTGGTAATCTTTCCAAGCCAGGGCTAC